>NW_026535957.1:4095000-4198834 GCF_028551555.1 Melozone crissalis
TCGCCTTGATGTCTTTGCAGGAGATAAGTGTCCAGGCTCTATGCTTATTCCCTTTTCATTGCAAAAGGAACAGTTATAGCCAGAGCCTACCTCCTACGAGACATGACCACTACACCAGCTAACCCAATGGTGATGTGGGCACAGACAACAGGCAGAAACAGACCCATTCTAAAGTGTGCTTTGTCATGTAAAGGGAGAAAGAGATGTCTTTCAGGACTATTAGATACAAGAGCTGATGCCACCATAATTTCCTGCTTTGATTGGCTAAAACAATGGCTCCTGGTTCCAGCTGCTGGGGTAATTATTAGCTACCAGGGAGCCACTACCAGCTTCTGGAGTCACAGTAACATCTGCAGGGAAGGTCCTGAGGGCACAGTTGCTACAGTAAGATAGTTCATCGCTTGGGCACCAATAACAATTTGAGGAAAAGACCTCTTGTCCCAAAGGGGGACAAGGCTAGAGATCCTATCAACACCTCAGGATTTCTAGACAGGGCCACTGAGCTGCGTGCCACCCTTCAGTCAACCTGGAAGACCAACGACCCCATATGGGTGGATCAGTGGCCCCTCCCAGGCAGAAAGTTAAAGGCCCTGCAGTCCCTCGTGCAGGAGCAGCTGTCTGTGGGCCACATTGTACTATCTACTAGCCCCTGCAATGCAACTGTCGTTATCATATGAAAGCCTGGAAAACACAAGGGGCGGCTTCTGCAGGACCTCAGGAAAATCAACGAGGTCATCGAGGACATGGGTGCCCTCCAGTCCAGCCTGCTCTCAGTCTCCATGTTACCTCGAGATTGCCGATGGTGCCGCATGCCGTAGTTGTGGGTAGCAGTTTTTGGAGTCCTCCTATTTTTCGGATATCTTGTTCGACATTTAGGCTGTGATTGATGGAGCCTGAGCATAGGAAGAGCATTGCTTTGAAGATTGTATGGCTGGTGATGTGAAGGAAGGCTGGTTCAGGGAGGTTTAGTCCAATTGTAATTTCATTGCACAGTTATTGGCAGAAGGTTGTTGTAGATCTAAATGACTACTTTTTTGATGTCCCCATGCATCCAAATGAGACACCCCTGGTTTGCCTTTTCCGTTCCTAAACCGACAAACACCTTTACAGAGGTACCAGTGGACTGCATTGCCTCAAAGACAGAAGACTAGCTCAACTATTTGTCAATGGCTTTGAGCCCAAAATCTCTCACCCAGACGGAAAAGACATCCTAATGCTATCATTTTTCATTACATGGACGATACAGTCATTTGTGCAGAAGGTCAAATCATTTTGGACGTTGCTGTACAAGATGTCATCACTGTGGTACAGCAGAAAGGTTTTGAGATTGCAGCAGATAAAGTCTAAAAGACAGCCCCCTGGAAGTTCCTCGGCCTAAAAAGCACAGAGAGAACCATCACACCACAAACACTGCGCATCAAGGGCAACCCAAAGACTCTGCCAGAACTCTGCCAGCTCTGTGGAAGCATCAGTTGGGTACGTTCACTGCTGGGAATCACCACAGAATATCTCGTGCCACTGTTCCTGCTCGTTAAAGGCAGAGAAGGACTCGATTCCCGTGATCACTGACACGGGAGGCCGAAGCAGCCGTACAAAAGGTAGCCTGGGTGATTCAAACTAAACAGGAACACAGATACCACACTACTTTTCCTTTCTCCCTGGCAATCCTTGGTGTAAGTCCAAAATTCCATATATTATTTTTTTTGTGGGACTCAACTATCTCAGATGCCCTGATAAAAATTGAATGCGTTTTCAAAACACCAACCTACTAAAATGATAACAACCCCACAGAAAGTTATTGCACAACTAATCAGGAAAGCTAGAAAGTATCTGTGCTCCCTTGCAGGAATATACCTTGTGAATATATACTTACTTCTCACTCCAGAGCACCTCAATTGCCTACTTCAAACATCTGAACCACTGCAATATGGCTTAGATAGTTTTTGAACAGGCTGGGATCAGCCACCAATTCTACCATCAAAAAATTCCTGCGCTGCTCGGGGTGTTAAAAATTACCTGAGACCCAGCAAGATCCCTTGTAGCCACCTGCCCCAATTGTCAGGAACATGGCCTTGCTTCTGTCAGAGCTGGAGTCAATCCAAGAGGACTACAGAGTCTCCACATCTGGCAATCAGACATCACACACTAGGCCCCTTTCGGAAGAATAAAGTACATCCACGTCTCAATCACAATCTTTTCCACTGGGATTTTTGCCTCTGCCCATGCTGGTGAAAAATCAGAAGATGCTATAAAACATTAATTTTTAATTTTTTCCACCTTAGCATATCCACAGGAATCTAAAACTGATAATGCTCTTGCTTATACCTCACACAGATTCCAACAAGTTTCTGACCACTGGGGTATAAAACATGTCACAGGCATACCACACTCCACCACAGGACAGTCCATAGCTGAGAGGGCAAACTGATCCATCAAAAGGATCCTTGATCAACTGAGCCGGGGAGTCCAGATATTATCTTCCATTGAGAGACTGGCCAAGGCCTTTTACGTACTCAACTTTTTGAACAACTCATTTATGGAGAAAACTCCCCCAGTCATAAGGCATTTTACTAATTCAGCTGCAGCCCCATTAAAAGAACAGCCACCTGGGTTGACCAAAGAACCTGAATCTAAACAAATTATGGGCCCTTTTCCATTAAATACTTGGGGAAGAGAAGATGCCCTTGTCTCTACAGCAACACTCGTAAGATGGATCCCAGCAAAATACATAAAAACTCTTTCTGGGAATGGTGAGGCAAACACCAGAGCCACCATCAGAAGAACAGAATGGAAGCCTAAGGCAGACAGCAGCAGCCTGGGAAAGAAGAAAAAGAACTGAAGATCTCCCAAGCAGCGTTGACCACACACACCAAGACCAAGATAGCTCAGACACCACTAACCAGGATCTATGTCTTAATATTTGTAAAAATGATATTTTAGCATTGATACATGATTCTTCTAATAAGCTGTGTTCACACCCTTGCCTTACAGAAGAGAAAGTTTAGTGGGACTCCAACTTAAGTTTCATCTTCTAATCTCTTTATCTGTTTACTTTTAGGACACCCAAGCCTCCAGATATTAAATTACCAAAGTCAGAGGATGCTGCCATTGGTTGCTGCTGCAGCAGGAATCTGGATGCTCCTTACTGAGCCGCATGCCTTCAGCTTGGTGCTTCCACAGACAAGCCACAATTTCTTGTCCATGACCATGCCTTTCAGGCATTTGAAGGCATGTGTTTTTTCTACCTGCTGTCACATAGGGAGTCAGTATACCAGGGCAGCCAGCTGCTAAAAGATAAGGAAACAAGATGCAGACAGAAGGCAACAACGACTGGTTCAGTGGACTTTCCAACCACTAGGGGATGAAAGGCTGGCTTTCATCTTTGCTTAAGACTGTTGTGTGGGTGTTGTTTATCGTATTCATTGTGTTGCTTATTTTACCCTTTTTTGATAAAGGCCTGAAAAACTCTATTGCAGAAGACTTCTTTATAGACAAAAAAATGGGGGAGTAGTGAGGGCCCAGGGGCCTACCACTGGAACTGTAATACCTCAGGGCAAAGAGAGCAAGGAAAAAGAGAGACACCGCTCTGAATGCAATGGTGTCACCCATGGGCATTTTCAGGCTCATGGCATTTTATTGGTATCACCCGGTTCAACGGCTGTATTGTCCTTATATGTATTCCCCCTAGAATGTCCTCGCCTCTCCTGTACCGTTTTAGTCCTGGCTTTTTCCATTGCTCCCCGGCTTTTCCCCCCAATTTTCCCTCTGAGTGCCAAGCCCCATTTTGTCTCCATTCCTGGACGCTCTTCAGTGCAATCCACTCATGTGTTTCCAGTTCCACACAAAGATGCCTCACTCGCCTCATTCACCAGCAGTTTAGGCAAGCAGGCTCCCACATCTGCGTGTGCAGGTCACACACAGAGGTGTCTGTGGGCAGGCTGCAACACAGGAACTGAGTGGAACAGAGAATCTGGCCTCTAATAAAAGGCACGAATCCGGCAACCCACCAAAGTAAAGACTTGCATGTCTCTACTTTTTCCTTATCCTCTCAGTCCTCATGCCACTTTCCCCATCATTTCTGACTGGGAATTTAGCTTCTGTCTCTCCTGTCTGCAGGTCCAGCCACAGGTATGACCCTGCAGGAACAGCCTGACCCACAGGGAAGTGACAGAGCACACTTTGTCAGGAACTTTAGTGACAGGACAAGGAGGAATGGGATCAAACTGCAAGAGGTAGAGGAGATTTGATGATGGGAAGAAGTTCTTTACTCTCAGGGTGCTTGACCCTGACACAGGGACCAGTGCAGAGAGGCTGTGGATGCCCCATCCCCAGCAACATCCAAGGCCAGGTGGGACAGGGGCCGCAGCAACCTGCTGTGCTGGGAGCTTGCTCAGCTTGGAACCAGATCATCTTCAGGGTCCCTTCCAAGCCCAACCATTCAAGGATTTGATCATTCTGCCATCCCCATCTCCCACTGAATAGCAGCCCCGAAACTTCAGTGAGATCACAGCTCCCAGAGGGTTCCAGGTGGAACGTCCAGGACCTGGAAACAAGCACAGCAGACACTTCACCAGCTGCCAAGGGTCAGTTGCCGCTTGCTCCGTGCTCTGACCCTCAGCGCTGAGGTGCTGTTGCTGCCTGGGCTTTTCCTGCCGCCTGCACTGGAGCGCCAATCCCAGCAGGATGTGCTCTGATGTGCCCATGGAGGTACAGTGCCATGCCAGGCAGGGGGCACCCAGCCTGGGCAGGCTGCAGCCATGTGGGAATGGATGGTGTGGGACAGGAAGCCCACTGGGAGATTGTGCTGCCCCATGCAGATTGACAGAGACATTGTGGAGGACATGGAAGTGGACCTGGGCCAGGATGAGGAAGAGATGATGGAGGTGGACTCCCCCTCTACTTCCATGTCCTCCCCTGTTGAGGACATGGAAGTAGACGAGGAGGAGACCATCGAGGAGATGCACATAGATGAGGAGGATGACACCGAGGACATGGAAGTTGATGAGGAGGATGAGGAGGAGCCCATGGTCCTTGGATGAAGATGGAGCTCCACAGGTAAGACAGGCAGATGCTTCCCACGCCCTGCCCACACACACACTGGGTGCCCTGATGCCAGGCTGGGGCTGGGCTGGATGGCCCCGCTCAGGGACACGGTGCCCGCAGGGGGCCTGGATTGTGCTGCCACAAGCACCAGCCCCGGCCTGCCCTGCACTTGCCTGGGGCCACGCCAGCCCTGCCAGCCCCGGCCCAGCCCCTGGGGCCCAGCTCCCAGCCCTGCTGGGCCCAGTGCTGCCAGCTGAGTCCAGCTCTGCTGCTTCCTTTCTTCCAGGACTCATGCACATGATGGCAGAGATGCCACGCGTTTGTAAATACGTTTGAAAGTTGTGAAGTTCCTGTAAATATGTTGACTACATGAGAGGTTTCCTGTAAATATGTTTTGAAGATTTTTAGCCCCTCGGATCTCATGTAAATATGTTCTGTACATTGTTGTTGATGCAGTTATAATGATTATTATAATGACACATGTTCTGTAAATCCTAGATTTGCTTATCTTTGGCAAATAAATACTGTTTCTTTTGAAAACCTGACTTCTCTTGGCCATTCCTTTGGGCAAAGGCAGCCTGTGCACACTTGTGGGTACCACTTGTTCTACGTTCCCAGGGCTGGAGGTCCCTGGGGGTGCTGGCACGGCCACCCTGGGGCTGGGGGTCCCTGTGCACAGGGGCTCCCACTGACACCACTCCTGGCACTGGGCACTGCTGCTCTTCCTGGCCTGCACCACAGCGCTGTCCCCAAGAGCTCAGCTCTCACCAGCTCTCACACAGGGGGCTCTCACAGCGCTGGCCCCTGCAGCCATGCCACCAAAGCAGGCAGCAAACCTTCAGCCACCCTTCCTGCTGCAGCCACAGGCACTCCTGGGCCCAGAGCCACCAGCAGGCCACAGCCATGCAAAATCCACCTGCACGCTCTCAAGGCCACCACAGCCTTGGCAACTGGGCCACCTCCATCTGGGCTACTGCAGGGGCTGATCTTTAGGCCTTGCAGCCTCCAAAGGCCCTGGGCTCTGCTTCCCAACCTCCTCTGCACTGCCCTGAGCCCACTTTGTTCCAGAAACAAAAGCCAAGCCAGGGCATCCTCACCCTGCCCGCATTCCTGCTGCTGCCAGCGGCCACTGGCCCCTGGGTCCCACTCAGGTGACAGCTGCAGGGACAGGGCAGCCTGTGCTGGGCAGGGGGCACGGGGCTTTGGGCCCTGGGGCTGCTGCTGCTGCTGCTGCTGCTGCTGCTGCTGCTGCTGGGGGCCATGGGCCCAACAGGGCCCCGAGCTCAGCCCCTGCCTGGGCAGCTGCCCCCAAAGACCCACACTCCCCCAGCATCCCCATCACAACTGCCAGGGGGAAATACCACGGGCTTCAGGAAAGAAATTCCCCATAGTGACTACACCAAGGGGTCCAAGGGGAAAGTCAGCACCAGCTGATGTTTACAGCTCCTTTACAATGGTGACTGCAGGGCAGGTGAGATTTCCAGGGCCTCTGGCTGGGCCTGCTCTGCACGTGAGCCCGTGGGGCTGCTCCCAGTGGGATACAGCACCAGGCTCAGGCCAGACCTCAGCCCCTCACAGATGATCCCAAGGAGCAGGCTCAGAAAGCAGTTTCAGACCACTTCCTGCAGATATTTCAAAGGACTACATGTCATTCTAGGAAGCCACCTTGCACTTTTAATTTTGTGTCGTGGCATGAGAAGCCATGAAGCTGCCTCTCAATATGCACTCAGGGCACTTCCACTGCCATGCCAAAGGGATCACAAATGACAGGCCTCAGCATTCAGCAGTGCTGAGCTCCTTACTAGCAATGATATCTCAGGAGGACGCAGGATTTTGCAGGCCCAGGGGCCTCTTACTGGAACTATAATAACTCATGACAAAAATGATAAATTAATGTGAGGCAGCCCTCTAAATGCAATGTTTTATCAGTTTTATCAGGGCTTGCTGATTGCAGCGTTGGCACCCTGCAGCAGCACAATGGATGAGGGCTGGCTCAGCTGGTGAAGCCCAGGGGACATTTTGAAACACCTGCATCCAGGGCCACCAGAGCAGTGAGCTGGGGAACGGGAGCCTGCACTGCAGAATCCTTGGGTGATTTTTTTAGTCCTGTGTGTGGGCCACCCTTTACATCAGGGGCAGCTCTGGGTAACAAATTATCCAAAGTTGAGAGGGACATATAAGTTTCAGTTAGGGAGGTTCTCCTTTTATGGGGGACGACTTTTATTAAGGGAATTGGAAGTCATTTATTCATTGGCTTTAAAGGAGTTCCCAGATATTTCTGTTGATTCAATTCATCATGTAGCATTTTGGGACTCAGTTCGGGAAAGACCCTTTCTTTTGAAAACTCAGGGAGGGATAAGAGTCGCAAAATTTTACCTAATTTTTCAAATGATTTATACAGTTTTCTCAAGGGTTCAATGTTCTAATACTCAAATCATATTTTGAGTTCTGCCCCCGGCATTCCTGAACCCACTGATACCAAGATAAGGGTGAGAGACAGGAACTGCTGTAAAGCACAGACAAGCCACCTGCAGTCTGACATCTTCCCTCCTTCTCTATCCCCTGCCCAGTCACACAGGCCTGGATTCTACCCTAACCCATTCTCCAGTACCTCTCCTCACTGGATCCCCCTCAGATAGCTCACAAAATGGAGTCCCTCCGCTGAAGGGGGTTGTCAATGTCAAACTCCCTCCCACCCCCAGCTCTCTCATTGGGTCTTCCCCGTCTTGGGTCCTACCCCTGCATCAGGAACCACCCCTGCATTGGGATCCAGCGCTTCCTTGCCTACTCCCACTGCCCTACCACCGCCAACTCAGCCCCTTGCGGATCCCACACTGTCAGAGGTGGAAGTGTGAGGGGCGGTAACCGGAAGGCCGCCATCTTGGCTACCAAAGGCCCACAACAGCGGGCCTGGCCAGTCACCCCACGGCCCCGCTCCTCTGCCAAAGAGCAAGTTCCCTCTTCTGGAGAGGAGAGGGAAGGTTCATCTGACGTTCAGCATGAGCCTGAGGATTCTTGGCAGAGGATGCGGAAGCTGGCGGCTGAAGAGGGGGACTGGGAATTGGTAGCTAAAATACAAGCAGCGCCGGTGCAGTACCAGAGTGGGGCTAACCCCTGATGGGAAACTGTCATGCACACTGAAGATGAAAGATCTTTATAAAGCAGCCAAACACCATGGGAGGGGGTCACTATATTTTAATAATTTGTTAAATGCCACCTTCACTGCACATGTTATGGTGCCTCACGATCTGCTCCATTTTATGCACATCCTACTTTCTCCCACTGAAATTATTCTGTGGGAAGAAATGGGGGAAAAAACTAATAGAACAACTATTAAAAGACTATGCTAGGGAAGACAGGTGGGCACACCTAACACTAGTCCATCTAGCCAGGGAGGAAGATTTCACAAAACCTCATTCAATAGACCTTCCCAGAGCTCTGTGAGAAGAGATAAAAGTGCTGCAAACACAGCTCTCAAGCAGACACCCAATGGAACAACACCTACTCTAGATTTCATAGACAATCTGCAGGGACCTGGGCAATCCTTTCTAAAATTTATTGACCACCTTCCACAAGCAATAGAGAAGCAAGGTGAATATCCAAAAGCCAGGAAGGTACTTCTTACTAAACTTGCTGAAACAAATGCTAATAACACCTGTAAAGACATTTTACCTTCTCTACCACTCAACCCAAAGCCTACCACTGCACAAATGGTCGAGGCATGCACACTTAGGGCATCCTTACACTGTCACGCCAGCCTAGCTAAGGCTACCAGTCAGGCTATAGTAGAGGTGCTAGTAGCCTCCCAAGTTATTCCCTGACATACACATGAAAAAGGACCTGGCTTTAAGTGTAGGGAGATGGGGCATTTTCAACACAATTGTAAAAATAAAGGCTATTACCAGGAACCTTCTAGGTGTCACAGCCACTGTCCTCAATGCCCCCCTCGTCCACATGCTTTCAAAACCAGCAAAACCGGTGGCCTGCAGGAAACCCCACACAGACACAGAAAGGCCCTGCGCAATGACACCAAATGCGAGGCTGTTCCACCCCACTCTCCCCAACATCGTGGAGAACCAGCACAGCGACCTCCTCAGATCCAGTGGGACAGCTCGATCGCTGCAGAAAACTCAACAGAAGACAGCTCTGCCCTGGAACCTAAAGGCAGCTGGTAAGAGCCTTTTCAATTCAAATCCACGATATTTATGTTCACCATATTCCAACAGGCAAATACAGGCCTGAAGAACATCCCAGAGAAATTTTGATTTTAACCAACACCAGGGAAGGGATGGAGACACTCACTCTGCTACCTGAGGTACTCGCCTTGACATCTTTGCAGGAGATAACTGTCTAAGCTCTATGCTTATTCCCTCCCCTTTTCATTCCAAGAGGAACAGTTACAGTCAGAGCCTACCTCCTACGGGACATGACCACCACACCAGCTGATCCAATGGTGATGTGGGCACAGACAACAGGCAGAAACAGACCCATTCTAAAGTGTGCTTTGTCTTGTAATGGGAGAAAGAGATGTCTTTCAGGACTATTAGATACAAGAGCTGATGTCGCCATAATTTCCTGCTCTGATTGGCTAAAACAATGGCCCCTGGTTCCAGCTGCTGGGGCAATTATTAGCTACCAGGGAGCCACTACCAGCTTCTGGAGTCACAGTAACATCTGCAGGGAAGGTCCTGAGGGCACAGTTTCTACGGTAAGATCTTTTGTCACCCGGGCACCAATAACAATTTGAGAAAAAGAGACCTCTTGTCCCAAAGGGGGACAGGGCCAGAGATCCTATCAACACCTCAGGATTTCTAGACAGGGCAACCCAGCAGCGCACCACCCTTCAGTCAACCTGGAAGACCAATGACCCCATATGGGTGGATAAGTGGCCCCTCCCAGGCAGAAAGTTAAAGGCCCTGCAGTCCCTCGTGCAGGAGCAGCTGACTGTGGGCCACATTGTACCATCTACTAGCCCCTGCAATGCGCCTGTCATTATCATATGAAAGCCTGGCAAGGACAAGAGGCGGCTCCAGCAGGACCTCAGGAAAATCAATGAGGTCATTGAGGACAGTGGTTCCCTCCAGTCCAGCCTGCCCTCAGCCTCCATGTTACCTCGAGATTGCCGATGCTGCGCCATGCTGTAGTTGTGGGTAGCAGTTTTCGGAGTCCTCCTATTTTTCGGATATCTTCTTTGCCATTTAGGCTGTGATTGATGGAGCCTGAGCATAGGAAGAGCATTGCTTTGGAGATTGCATGGGTTGAGATCTGAAGGAAGGCTAGTTCAGGGAGGTTTAATCCAATTGTACCTACAATTACACTGTTATTGGCAGATGGTTGATATAGATCTTAATGACTACTTTTTTGACACCCCCATGCAGCCCAATGACACCCTCCTGGGTTGCCTTTTCCGTCACTAAATCGACAAGCACCTTTACAGAGGTACCAGTGGACTGTATTGCCTCAACGACTGAAGGGTAGACCAAATATTTGTCAATTGCTTGATGTCCAAATTCTCTCGCCCTAAAGCTAATCACTTTTCGTTTTACGGACCATTAAATGAACATCCTAATGCTATCATTTTTCATTACATGGACGACACAGTCGTTTGTGCAGGAGCTCAAATCGTTTTGGATGTTGCAGTACAACATGTCATCACTGCGGTACAGGAGAAAGGTTTTAAGATTGCAGCAGATAAAGTTCAAAGGACAGCCCCTTCGACGTGTCTCAGCCTAAAAACAGCAGAGAGAACCATCACACCACAAACACTGCACATCAAGGACAACCCAAAGACTCTGCCAGAACCCCAAATTCTCTGTGGAAGCATCAGTTGGGTACATTCACTGCTGGGAATCACCACAGAAGACCTCACGCCGCTGCTCCTGCTCCTTAAAGGCAGTGAAGGACTCGATTCCAGTGATCACTGACACTGGAGGCTTAAGCAACTGTACATAAGGCATCCTGGGTGATTCAAACTAAACAGGCACACAGATACCACCCTAATTTTCCTTTCTCCCTGGCAATCTTTGGTCTAACTCCAAAATTCCATGCATTATTCTTTCAGGGGGACTCAACTATCTCAGATGCCCTGATAAAAATTGAATGCGTTTTCAGAGAACACCAACCTACTAAAATGATAACAACCCAACAGAAAGTTATTGCACAACTTATCAGGAAAGCTAGAGAGCATCTGTGCTCCCTTGCAGGAACAGACCTTGTGAATATATAGTTACTTCTCACTCCGGAGCACCTCAATTGCCTACTTCAAACATCTGAACCACTGCAATACGCCTTAGATCATTTTTACACAGGCTAGGATCAGCCAAAAATTCTACCATCAAAATATTCCTGCCCTGCTCAGGATGATCAAAAACACCCAAGACCTGTCAAGATCCCTTGTAGCCACCTGCCCCAATTGTCAGGAACATGGCCTTGCTTCTGTCAGAGCTGGAGTCAATCCAAGAGGACTAGAGAGTCTCCACATCTGGCAATCAGACACCACACACTAAGCCGCTTTTGCCAGACTAAAGTACATCCACGTCTCAATCGACACCTTTTCCAGTGCGATTTTCATCTCACCATGCTGGTGAAAAATCAGAAGATGCTACAAAACATTACTTTTTAGTTTTTTTCCACCTTCGCAGTTCTACAGGAAATTAAATTTGATAGTGCTCTTGCTTATACCTTGCACTGATTCCAACAAGTTTCTAACCACTGGGGTATAAAACATATCACTGACATACCACACTCCACCACTGGAAAGTCCATAGCGGAGAGGGCCCACTGATCAATCAAAAGGATCCTTGATCAACTGAGAGGGGTAATCCTGATATTATCTTCCACTAACAGACTGGCCAAGGCCTTTAATGTATTAAACTTTTTGAACAACCCATTTATGGAGACAACTCCCCCAGTCATCAGGCAGTTTACTAATTCAACTGCAGCCCAATTAAAAGAACAGCCACCTGGGTTGAGCAAAGAACCTGAATCTAAACAAATTATGGGCCCTTTTCCATTAATTACTTGGGAAAGAAAAGATGCCCTTGTCTCTACAGCAACATTCCTAAGATGAATCCCAGCAAAATACATAAAAACTCTTTCTGGGAACTGTGAGGCAAACACCAGAGCCACCATCAGAAGAACAGAATGAAAGCCTAAGAGAGACAGCAGCAGCCTGGAAAAGAAGAAGGAGAAGGACAGAAGGTCTCCTAAGCAGCGTTGACCACACACACCAAGACCAAGATAGCTCAGACACCACTAACCAGGATCTATGTCTTAACATTTGTAAAAATGATATTTTAGCATTGATACATGATTCTTCTAATAAGCTGTGTTCACACCCTTGCCTTACAGAAGAGAAAGTTTAGTGGGAACACAACTTACGTTTCACTTTCTACTCGCTTTATCTGTTTACTTTTAGGACACCCAAGCCTCCAGATAACAAATTATCAAAGTCAGACGATGCTGCCATTGGTTGCTGCTGCAGCAGGAATCTGGATGCTCCTCACTGAGCCGCATGCTTTCAGCTTAGTGCTTCCACAGACAAGCCACAATTTCTTGTCCGTGACCATGCGTGTCAGGCATTTGAAGGCATGTGTTTTTTCAACCTGCTGTCACATAGAGAGTCAGTATACCAGGGCATCCACCTGCTAAACGATCAAGGAAACAAGATCCAGATGGAAGGCAACAAGGACTAGTTCACTGGACTTTTCCAAACACAGGGGTTTGCGAGGTTGGCTTTCATCTTTAGTTAAGACGGTTTTGTGGGCTTTGTTTTTTGTATTCATTGTGTTGGTTATTTTATCCTTTTTTGCTAAATATCTCCAAAAGTCTATGGCAGAAGCATTCTTTATAGATAACAAAAAGGGGGAGATGTGAGTTCCCAGGGGCCTACCACTGGAACTGTAATAACTCAGGGCAAAGTGACCAAGGTAAAAAAAGTCACTGCTCTGAATGCAATGGTGTCGCCCATGGGCATTTGAAGGCTCATGGTGATGCAGCACATTTTGATGGCATCACCCAGTTCAACTGCTGCATTTTTCTTATATGTACTCGCTCGGAATGTTCCAACTCTCTAGTATCAATTTGGTCCTGGCTTACTGCAATGATCCTGCGCTGTTCACCCCCATATTGTGTGCCCAGCCCCATTTTGTCTCCATTCCTGGACCTTCTTCAGCCCAATCCACACTATTTGGATTTCCACACAATGATCCCTCTCTTGCCTCATCCATCAGCCATCCAAGCAAGCCAGCTCCCACCTCTGCTAGTGCAGGTCCCTCACAGAGGTTGCTGTGGGCAGGCTGCAACACAGGAACTGAGTGCACCAGGGAACGGCCCTCTAATAAAAGGCATGAATTCCACAGCCCATGCAACAAAAAGCCTTGCATGTCTTTTCTTTTTCCTTATTCTCTCAGTTCTCAAGCCACATTCCGCATTTTTCCTGACTCGGAACTTGGCTTCTCTCTCTCCTGTCTGCAGGTCCAGCCACAGGTATGACCCTGCAGGAACAGCCTGACCCAAAGGGAAGTGGAGGAGCACAATTTGTCAGGAACTTTAGAGAAAGGATAAGGAAAAATGGGATCAAACTGCAAGAGGTGGAAGATATTTGATGATGGGAAGAAGTTCTTTACTCTCAGGGTGCTTGACCCTGACACAGGGACCAGTGAAGAGAGGCTGTGGATGCCCCATCCCCAGCAACATCCAAGGCCAGGTGGGACAGGGGCCACATCCACCTGGTGTGCTGGGAGGTTGTTCAGCTTGGAACCAGATCATCTTTAGTGTCCCTTCCAAGCCCAACCATTCAAGGATTTGATCATTCTGCCATCCCCATCTCCCACTGCGCAGTGGCCCTGAAACTTCAGTGACATCACAGCTCCCAGAGGGTTCCAGGTGGAACGTCCAGGACCTGGAAACGAGCACAGCAGACACTTCAGCGGCTGCCAAGGGTCAGTTGCTGCTCACACTGCGCTCTGACCCTCAGCACAGAGCTGCTGCTGCTGCCTGGGCTTTTCCTGCCGCCTGCTCTGGAGTGCCAATCCCAGCAGGATGTGCTCTGCTGTGCCAATGGAGGTACAGTGCCATGCAAGGCAGGGGGCACCCAGCCTGGGCAGGCTGCAGCCATGTGGGAATGGATGGTGTGGGACAGGAAGCCCGCTGGGAGATTGTGCTGCCCCTTGCAGACTGACAGAGACACTGTGGAGGACATGGAAGTGGACCTGGGCCAGGATGAGGAAGAGATGATGGAGGTGGACTCCTCCTCTACTTCCATGTCCGCCCCTGTTGAGGACATGAAAGTAGACGAGGAGGACAACATCAAAGAGATGGAGGTGGATGAGGAGGACAACATTGAGGATATGGAAGTTGATGAGAAATATGAGGAGGAGCCCATGGTCTTTGGATGAAGATGCAGCCCCACAAGTAAGACAGGCAGATGCTTCCCACGCCCTGTCCACACACACACTGGGTGCCCTGATGCCAGGCTGGGGCGGGGCTGGATGGCCCCGCTCAGGGACACGGTGCCCGCAGGGGGCCTGGATTGTGCTGCCACAAGCACCAGCCCCGGCCTGCCCTGCGCTTGCCTGGGGCCACGCCAGCCCTGCCAGCCCCGGCCCAGCCCCTGGGGCCCAGCTCCCAGTCCTGCTGGGCTCAGTGCTGCCAGCTGAGTCCAGCTCTGCTGCTTCCTTTCTTCCAGGACTCATGCACATGATGGCAGAGATGCCACGCATTTGTAAATACGTTTGAAAGTTGTGAAGTTCCTGTAAATATGTTGACTACGTTAGAAGTTTCCGGTAAATACGTTTTGAAGATTGTTAGCCCACTGGATCCCATGTAAATATGTTCTGTACATTGTTGTTGTTGTTGTTATAATAATTGTATAATGACACATGTTCTGTAAATCCTAGATTTGCCTATCTTTGGCAAATAAATACTGTTTCTCTTTAAAACCTGACTTCTCTCTGCCATTCCTTTGGGAACAGGCAGCCTTTGCACAATTGTGAGTTCCACTTCTTCCACGTTCCCGGGGCTGGAGGTCCCTGGGGATGCTGGCACGGCCACCCTGGGGCTGGGGGTCCCTGTGCACAGGGGCTCCCACTGACACCACTCCTGGCACTGGGCACTGCTGCTCTTCCTGGCCTGGGGCACAGCACTGTCCCCAAGAGCTCAGCTCTCACCAGCTATCACACAGGGGGCTCTCCCAGCACTGGCCCCTGCAGCCATGCCACCAAAGCAGCCAGCAAACCTTCAGCCACACTTCCTGCTGCAGCCACAGGCACTCCTGGGCCCAGAGCCACCAGCAGGCCACAGCCATGCAAAATCCACCTGCACGCTCTCAAGGCCACCACAGCCTTGGCAACTGGGCCACCTCCATCTGGGCTACTGCAGGGGCTGATCTTTAGGCCTTGCAGCCTCCATAGGCCCTGGGCTCTGCTTCCCAGCCTGCTCTGCACTTCCCTGTGCCTGCATTGTTCCAGAGACAAAAGCCAGGCTAGGGCATCCTCACCCTCCCCGCATTCCTGCTGCTGCCAGCAGCGACTTGCCCCTGAGCCCCGCTCCGGTGACAGCTGCAGGGACAGGGCAGCCTGTGCTGGGCAGGGGGCACGGGGCTTTGGGCCATGGGGCGGCTGCTGCTGCTGCTGCTGCTGCTTCTGGGGGTCATGGGCCGAACAGGGCCCCGTGCTCAGCCCCTTCCCGGGAAGCATTCCCCCAAAGCCGCACACTCCCTGAGCATCCCCATCGCAGCTGCCAGGGGGAAATCCCACGGGCTTCAGGAAAGAAATTCCCCATTGTGTCTAAACCAAGGGGTCCAAGAGGAAAGTCAGCACCAGCTGATGCTTACAGCACCTTGACAAAGGTGGATGCAGGGCAGGTGAGATCTCCAGGGCCTCTGGCAGTGCCTGCTCTGCACATGAGGCTGTGGGGCTGCTCCCACTGGGACACAGCACTGGGCTCAGGCCAGCCCTCAGCCCCTCACAGCTGATCCCAAGGAGCAGGCTCAGAAAGCAGTTTCAGACCACTGCCTGCAGATATTTCAAAGGACTACATGTCATTCTAGGAAGTCACCTTGCACATTTAGTTTTGGTGTCATGGCATGAGAAGCCATGAAGGTGCCTCTGAATGTGCACTCAGGGCACTTCCACTGCCATCCCAAAGGGATCACAAAGGTCAGGCCTCAGCTTTCAGCACTGCTGAGCTCCTCACCCAGCAATGAAATCTCAGGAAGAGGCAGGAATTATGTGCTTTTCCTGGTTTAGGACAAATTAGGGGAAATCTCCAAAAGGGAGTCCACCCAAAAAAACAAACCTCCAACCACCCCTCCCCCCAATACCGGGTTCAGGAAGGAATTTCTTGGAGGAGCAAAGTGGAAAACAAAACCTATTTATTGACAAATAACAAAAGAACACTCCCCAACACAAGAAAAGAAGAGAAACCAGTCAGTGTTGTGGAGGGCGCCGAGCTTCTCTCGCATACTCCAGGGATCCTGGACGTCCCAGGTCAGGTCCGGAGCCGGTCCAGTATCTTCAGGGGAGGGTAAGAAAGAGAGGACGAAAGAAAAGGGAAAAAAAACAGCACAGAAAGCAGAAAGCAGCAAAGGGAAAAAAGGCAGCTATCAGCTAGGGCTAAGGCAGTAGCAAGCAAGCAAAGCGTCAAGCCAAGCAAGCAGGCCAGCCAGCAAGCAAGCAGCAAGCAAAGCCAAACAGCCGAAAGCGAAAGTGCCCCAGTCCCCCTCACTCCTCCCTCCCTGCCCCACCGTGGCAAGACGGCCGGGGGGTGGGGGGGGGAGGGAGAGAGAGAGAGAGAGAGAGAAAAAACACAGCTGCCAGACTCAACACACGATACTGGGATAAAGGCTGTCACCCCATGACACTCTACCCCTTATCCCATATCGTGAACATACAATAAAAAACTTTCATTTCACTTACTCACACCTTTGACACTTACGCATTCCTCTCATCTTACTTGCTCAGACCTTTGACACTTACAGTTTCCTTCTGTCTCACATTCAACAAACAATGACATTCATATATGAGTCTCATCCCACAATCAGGTCTCCCTGAGGTACACACCGTGTTGTTCCATCTTTCTGCATTATCCACCATGTATAACCTGGTCCTTGAGGAAAAACAATCCCACGGATGGGTTTGTCTGTACTCGAGGCAGGGTTGATCCATACTGTCTTTCCCAAACAAACCTCTGACATGGGCCACTGGGGCTTTATCCCCATCTACTATATTAAGGAGCTCAGACTGAGCAGGACCCGCTCGGTTGGTGGAACCTCGAGTGTTAACTAACCAGGTAGCCTTTGCCAAATGCTGCTCCCAGTTTTTTAAAGACCCCCCACCCAATGCTTTTAAGGTGGTTTTTAACAATCCATTATACCTTTCCACTTTCCCTGCAGCAGGTGCATGATAGGGGATATGGTATACCCACTCGATGCCATGTTCCAGTATGTCCGGTACAGCCGCACTCAGTGGTGGAGTCACTTCATTCAAGGCACGATAGTCCACAGTCAATCTCCGTTCTCCATCAGATTTTCGCACGGGCCAGATAGGGCTGTTAAAGGGTGAGTGGGTTTTACTGACCACCCCTTGGCTCTCCAGCTCTCGGATCATCTTGTGGATGGGGATCACGGCATCTCGATTCGTCCGGTATTGCCTGCGGTGCACTGTTGAGGTGGCAATTGGTACTCGTTGCTCCTCTACCTTCAAGAGTCCTACTGCAGATGGGTTCTCTGATAGTCCAGACAAGGTATTCAATTGTTTAATACCCTCTATCTCCACTGCAGCTATTCCAAAAGCCCACCTGAATCCCTTAGGATCTTTGTAATAGCCATTCCGGAGGAAGTCTATGCCCAAAATACACGGAGCCTCTGGACCAGTCACAATCGGATGTTCCTGCCACTCCTTCCCAGTCAAGATCACCTCAGCTTCCAATAAAGTCAACTGTTGTGATCCCCCCGTCACTCCAGCAATGGAAACAGGTTCTGTCCCCACGTGTTCCGATGGCATTAAGGTACACTGTGATCCAGTGTCAACCAATGCTTCATAGTCTTGTGGCTCTGATGTGCCAGGCCATCTGATCCACACCTTCCAAAAAACCCGGTTTTCCCGTGCCTCTTCCTGGCTAGAGGCAGGGCCCCTCTAAGCCAGACTGTCCTTCTTTCCTTGGGCTTATGCCTTAGAAGTTCCTTCAAGGGGATCGGACATGTCATCGTCATACTCAACATCTCAGCTACGAGCAACCAGAGCTGCTCTCTTTTTGGTGATACTTCCTCTTTTCTTCAAATCACGCACCCGTTGTGCCAAAGCAGCGGTGGGTTCTCCATCCCATCTCCTCATGTCTTCTCCAGACTCACGCAGAAAGACCCATAACTCAGCCCGTGCGGTGTACCTTCTCTCCCCATCAAAGGAGCGCCAGCGTTGGATACCAGGGCCTCTAATTTGTACAGCCGAGATTTGAATAAGGTCCTCCTTAATCTCTTCCCGGAGTTTCTTATGATTCTCCTCTATTTTGTCCTCTAGTTTCTGCAGTCGGGTTTCCACTGCTGCAATTCTGGCATGAGTTGGTCATGCACAGCATCTGCATACACTCGAAGCTTCTTCGCCATATCGAGCACAGTCTCATATGTATCATCCCGCTTCATTATTGCTAGGACAGAAGCGTATTCAGGTGGCCCAAGTCGCACAAGTTTCCTCCACATTACGGGTGTGCATGGTACCAGGTCCGGATTCCTAGTTGTTATATCATCTGAGAAAATGAGCTCTGCCACCGCCATCTCTCTCAGGCGTTGGATCCCCTGTTCTATGGTCTTCCACCGTGTCTGCTGTATATAGAGATCATCTGCACATAAGTATCTTTGTGCTACACTATCCAGGACCCGTTCCCAGAGGCTGTGAGGGCTAGCCCTGCTCATCATACCTTGATCGATGACAGGATCATGTGACAGGGATCCCAAATGCCTCGCTTCAATACCATCCAAAATCGTAACCTCCCCTGCAGCATCCCAAAGGCAGACTAACCAACTAATTATAGATTCGTCAGGTTGTCGTCTGTAATCCTTTCTTAGGCCTCTGAGGTCCTTCAGAGAAAAGGAGTCAATATTAGCTCCAGAATCTGTGCCCTTTGATGTGGCCTCTGATTTTGGTGAGGGTCCTTCTCCTGCATCATCATCATCATCTTCCACCTTTCCATCGGTCTTGCCTTTACACTTTCCACCTCTTGTATTAGCTGCGACAGCCATGGGTTGAGGCCTATTGTCTGATTCAGCTGCTAGCCTGGAGCCTGGGATGTTAGCTGCAGCCTGGGTCACTGGGATAGCAACTAACTTATCTCCCTGTTCCCTGTCTGCTATCTGCTGCTCCACAGTATCTAGCAGAGTATGGTAAAAAGGTGCCAAGACCCAGCTCACTGCAGTAATCCTTTCCTCCTTAGTATTACCATGGCACTTCTCCTTCAAATACTTTGCCACCTCGACTGGGTTCTGAATTTGATCAGATGGAAAGTCCCAGTCTATAGGATCAGAAAATTCCTTTAAAGTCTGGCCCATATCCTCCCATTTCCCACTCCAGTCAAGATTTTTCCTGCTTTGTTTTACTCCTGAATCAGGAGTCTCTCTAACCCCTCTAGAAATCTCGGCTTTCATTTTATATACACTCCAGACAGTATAGAAAAGGCTTAATAAATTAAATGCCAGAAAGATGGTTTCTTTTAAACTCAGGGGAAATTCAATATTTTCTAATAGAGATGTCAACAATTTGGAGGAGAAGAAGGAAGACAAAAGCTGAGAAGCCCCTTCCCCTTCTTCTCCCCAAACAAACTGAGTACACAGCCATGACAGCAATCCATACATTCCTGAAACAAAGTCTTTCATAAACCTCCGACAAATCAGCGCACATACGACCAGCCCAATGACTATTATGGTTAGTGCCCCCCGCTTACAAAGGTTACTTATTAGGGACAACACCAGAGCTATTTCTTGGTAAGGAAATAACCCTAGGGACCACAAAGGTATTAAAGCTTCAAAAACCCCAAGGGACCAGAAATACCGGCAAGCTTTCACCCCAAATGACATTATGAATTACCAATATGCCCACAAAACAACCAAAACCAAAATATTATTGTTATAGGTTTTTTTCCACTGGCTTTGGCCTCTGTTTCCTGGCCAACGCACCAAAAAGATTGTCCTGGTTAGGACAAATTAGGGGAAATCTCCAAAAGGGAGCCCCCCAAAAGACAAACCTCCAACCACCCCTCCCCCAATACCGGGTTCGGGAAGGAATTTCTCGGAAAAGCAAAGTGGAAAACAAAACCTCTTTATTGACAAGTAACAAAAGAACACTCCCCAACACAAGAAAAGAAAAGAAACCAGGCAGTGTTGTGGAGGGCTCTGAGCTTCTCTCGCTGACTCCGGAGATCCCGCCGGACGTCCCAGGTCAGGTCTGGAGCCGGTCCAGTATCTTCAGGGGCGGGTAAGAAAGAGAGGACGAAAGAAAAGAAAAAAAACAGCGCAGAAAGCAGAAAGCAGCAAAGGGAAAAAAAAAAAGGCAGCTATCAGCTAGGGCTAAGGCAGAAGCAAGCAAGCAAGCCGGCAAGCAAGCAGGCCAGCAAGCCAAAAGCGAAAGTGCCCCAGCCCCACTCACTCCTCCCTCCCCGCCCCGCCAGGCAAAACTGCCGGGGCGGGGGGGGGGGGGGGGGGGGACCAGGCAGTGCCACTTGTGCCCTGAGGTGCCCAGCTAGGATTGGATCTCTCCGAAAGCACCTGAGGGAGAGCAGAGCACCTTGCAAGCTGCAGGTCCCTGACAGCCCCGCAGGGCCCCTGTCCCATCAACATCTGCTCTGCTCCAGTCTGAAACAGGGCCCAGCATGGTGCCAGGATCATCAGAGAGCTGAGGTGTGTGCTGGAATTCAATGCCCTCCCCATCCCACAGCAGCCCTGCATTTCCCTGCTGCAGCCTTGGTCTCCAGCACAGCCATGGAGGCTCTTTGGGCTCTGGACTGTTGCTGCAGCCCCCAAGGGCAGCTGAGCTCTGCCTTTGGCACAGTCAGGTCTGGTCAGCACAGGCCATGCTCAGCAATGTCTTGTGTAAGTCTGGCCTTGCTGTCAGCCCCGGCAGTGGCTGGGCCTGTGCTGGCCCAGCCATGGTGGCCCAGCCCCTGTGCAGGCCCAGCCCAGGCCAGGAGCATTGCAGCTGGGAACGGCCCCTGTGCCGTGGTGCCCACAGCAGCCTTGGGGCTCTGTGCTCCATGGCCTCCCTGCTGGGCAGCCTCTGCCAGCTCCTGCAGAGCCCGTGGCACCTGTGGGGCTGCACAGACAGCCCTGCGCTGGGCTCTGCCGGCCTCTGGGCCAGCAGAGAGGCAGCCAGGGCTGGCCATGACTGGGAACAGGCCCTGAGCCCCGCAGGAGGATGGAGCTGGGCCACAGCCAAACTCAGCCCAGGCCAAAGCTGGGCTCAGCAGCCAGGGCTGCCAATGCATGGGCACAGAGGCTGGTGCTGACAAATGTTCTGGACCCCCTCCCTGCTCTGTCCATGCCACCAAGGGCACAGAGCAGCCTCCTCTCTGGGCCACTTGCCTGTTTGCAATGCCTTGCACAGGCTCTGGCCCTGCCCCACAAGGCCTGGCCTGAGTCCTGCCCCTGCACGCTCATCCAGGCTGAGGTGGACACTGATGGTTTCTTGGCCAGGCTGTCTGAGCCCAGCCCAGCTCCCTGCAAGCTCTGCCAGCTGCCCTGAGCTCTGGGCAGCAGCAAGGGCCTCTCCCCAGCCCAGCCCAGCCGGCTCTGGCCCCACAGCTCTGCTCAAGCCAGGCTGCTCTGGGCACTGCCCCACGGCCTCAGCCCCTGGCAAGGGCACAGCAGCAGCTGCAGCTGCCACAGGACTCGGCTCCAGCCATGAGGGAAGGTGCTTGGCCAAGGCCAAAGAAGGCTCCCTGGCTGCCCTGCTGCCCTTGGGCTGAGGTGCTGAGAGCTCTGCAGCCCCTGCTGCCATCCCATCTACCCAGGGCAGCACAAGAGCCCCGGCCTTGGGGACCTCAAGAGCTGCTCCTGCTCCAGGCCCAGGGCCCATGCCAAAGCTGGGGCAGCCACAAACCTGTGCCCATTTCTGTTCATTGCTGCTCTGATGGAGATGGATCCTCAGCCACTTGGAGGGTGCTGATGAATTTTACTACTCCAGAGGCCTCTTCTTTCTTGAGCTACTCAGTTGAGGAATTCAGTGAAAAAGGCTATTAAACATTTGTTTAAAACATTTAAACAAGAAAACTCCGTGGGAAATGTTGAAGTTTTCAATATTTCTGTGGTTAATTAGTCAGATTTCAGAGGTGTATTTAAAGTGAATATGGTATATTGAAAACTAAACAGAGAGAACTGGTTTTGTCCAGTTTTCTTTTCTTGTTTATAGATTGGTATCTTGTTTATAGATTGGTATCCAGTTGACATGGATCCCCAGCACCTCTTGACTTCAGGAATTAAGTAAGAAAAGCTGATAAACATTTGTTCAAAACACCCAAAACAAGAAAATCCCATGGGAATAATCTAAGTTTTCAGATCTTCTGTGGTTAATTAGACAGATTTCAGAAGGCTATTCAAAGTGAATATACCATATTGAAAACAAGGCAGAGAGAACTCTTTTGTCCTGTTTTATTTTCTTCTTTATAGATTGATATCAGCAATCCTCAGTTGATATTGATCCCCAGCACCTCCTAATGCAGTTTGAGCAGATATGAAAATCAAGACCCTTCATGGCTGACAGTCAATCACACTTTGTTCCTACCCCAACACCACCATTTCTCTCATCCAACCCCTGGCAGTCAGAGCAGCTGAGGAATGGGGTCACATCCAGGGGTGTCCCCAGGGCTCAGGATTGGGGCCAGGTCAGTGAAATCTCTTTATTGCTGATCTGGATGAGGCCATTGAGGGTACCCTCAGTCAGTTCCCAGGTGAGCCCAAGCTGGGTGGGAGTGTGGCTGTGCTGGGGGGGCAGGAAGCTCTGCAGAGGGATCTGGCCAGGCTGGAGCCATGGGCCCAGGACAATTGGATGAGGTTCACCAAGGCCAAGGTCTGAGTCCTGCCCTCGGCTCACAACAGCCTCCCAATCCCTGGCTGTGCCCTGCCCCTGATCCCCAGAGCCTGTCCTGTTTCCTTCATCCCTGCATTGCCAAGAACTTTCTGGGACAAGGGAGCTCTGCTCTGGCTATGGAGGGAAGTGCAAGTGCAGCCACTGGAGTGGGAAACACAACTCATCGGGTTTGTGTCCTTTGGGGGTCAGGAACTGGTGAGACTCAGAGGCACAGAAATTTTCCCTTCATGGCCAACAGACCACAGTTGAACAGGAAACAATTTATTAACAATTAGGAAGGGCAGACTTTGGCTTATTTAGGATGCAGATTTGGGGAGTACTGAAGCAGGCACTGATTTTTTTTAAGGAAAATATCCCTTACAAACAAAGGGGTTCAGGAAGGATGGACACATTTCAAGAAAGTAATCTTAAGGGGGAAGGAGCAGCCTGTCCCAGTGTGGCAAAAGATGAGCTAGTGAGGAAAATGACTGGCCTGGCTGGCCGTGGAGATTTTGTGGGAACTCAAGGGTAACAAGAGGTGCATCAACTTTGGACAGAAGGTCAAGCAGCTTAGGAAATGTTTAAGGATGTTGTAAAGTCGTGCAGAAAAAAAGTCAAGAGGTGAAAGCTCAATTAGAGTTTAACCTGACCACTTCTGTGAAAAAAAATAGACAATGTTTCCACAATTAAAAAAAAAATAGACAATGTTTCCACAATTAAATTAATAGCAAAACATGGGATAAGGAGAACCTCTACTCTTTATTGGATGCAGTGGGGAATATAGTAACTAAAGATAAGGAGAAGGCAGAGCTACTTAACATCTTGTTTCTCTCAATTTTCAATTTTAGGACAGGCTGTCCTCAGGACAAGTGCTCTGCTGAGCTGGTAGATGGGCACAGGGAGCAGAACAGCCCCCCTGGAATCCAGGAGGAAGCAGCTGGTGACCTGCTGAGCCACTCAGATGCTCACAGGTGAATGGGATTGGATGGGATCCATCTCAGGGGGATGAGGGAGCTGGTGGATGAGCTCCCCAAGCTGCTCTCCATCATTTACCATCAGTGCTAGCTCAGCAGGGAGGTCCCAGATGACTGGAGGTGCCAATGTGAGCTCATCCCCAAGAAGGGCTGGAAGGAGGAGCTGGGGAACTCCAGGCCTGTCAGCCTGACCTGGGTGCCCGGCAAAGTTATGGAACAGATCACCTTGAGTGCCATCCCAGGGCACCCACAGGATGGCTGAGGGGTCAGAGCCAGCCAGCGTGCATTTCAATGTCTGCATGGAATGGTCTGGATGAGGGGATTGTCTCCAACATCAGCAAATCTGCAGATGACACCAAACTGGGTGTGAGTGTGGATCTGATGGAGGATGGAGGTAGGAGGGCTCTGCACAGGGCCCTGGACAGGCTGGATCCAGGACCCAAATCCAACAAGGTGAGGTTTAACAAGTCCAAGTGCCGGGTCCTGCACTTTGGCCACAACAACCCCTGCAGCACTACAGCCTGGGGACAGAGCGGCTGGAGAGCAGCCAGGCAGAAAGGGACCTGCAGGGACTGATGGACAGCAGGCTGGGCATGAGCCAGCAGTGTGCCCAGGCGGGCAAGAAGACCAATGGCCTAGATCAGGAATGGTGTGGCCAGCAGGAGCAGGGCAGGGATTGTTCCCCTGTGCTCAGCACTGCTTGGGCAGCACCTCGAGTGCTGTGTCCAGTTCTGGGTCCCCTGAGGAGGGCAATTAGAAGAAATTTGTATCAGGAAGAGGAAAGAAAGCAAAGGTGAAGCAGAGGAAATGCTGAGGGCAGTTTGGGGGTGGCTGCCAGGCAGCCCTGGCTCTGAGCAACAGCGTCTGCAGTGGGACAGGAAACTCCCAGCTGATGGGAACAAACTTTCTGGCTGACTGCAGAGGCCAGGACAAAGCTGAGTGGTTTCCCTGGTGTCCCCCAGCCCTTGCTGACCCCAGGGGCTGATGGCATTTGTGCTCCCTCAGGTTCATGTCCCCACAGCGACAGCATGGGGGTGCTCCCCCTGCTGTGTGCAATGCAAACAGGGGCTGCTGAGCCAGTGCTGCCGTGTCTGTGCCTGCAAGGATGGGGCACCTGTGTGAGCTGGGGAGAGGCCAGGGCTGCAGAGGGGGGATGTTGTTGGCAGCTCCATGAGGACACCCTGGAACACTGTCCTGGGCTGTCCAGTGCTCTGGGGATGGATCAGCCCCTGCTCTGCTGCTCCTTCCCATCTCCCCCAGGGCCCCTGCAGAGCCCCAGCCATGCTGTTTGCCCCTAGCCTGCCCACGGCCAGCCTTGGGCTGCTCACGGGGTTTTCTGTGCTGAGCATTGGCCTGGCCATGTTCTTGAGAAAGCCTGGGCAAGGAGCCTGGAGCCCCCAGGCCCTGGCCTGAGGCGTCAGCGCTGCCCCAGCAGTGCCCATGGCCTGTCCCTGCTGCAGCCCCGGCACTGCCACCCCCAGGGCTGCGCCCAGCCCCGTGAGCACTCAGGCCCTGCAGCAACATCAGGGCCACCAGGGCAGCCAAGAGAATCTAGACAGCCCTGGCAGCTTTTGTCTGGGAGGTACCATTGGAAAACTGTATAAGGAATTTTGGAGGTGGATTCTCAATTTTGGCCAGGGATGGCTTGACTTGAATGTGTTTTTTTCAATGGGAAGAAAAGAACGGGCCTCCAGTGTTTTGAAGGCAGATGAGGAGTGGCCCCCAAGAGGCCAAAGCCAGCCAGAGCAGTCTGTCCTGGCAGGTTTCATATGGGAATAATCCTTGGATATAATCAAATTTGGAGGTGGAATCCCAATTTCAGCCTTGAACCCCTGGAGAAGGACAGTTCTTTCCCACAGGAAGGAATGCACAGAATTCCAGGGTTTCAGGGGTTGATAAGAAGCAACTCTCAACATGCCAAAGCCAGCTGGACCAGTCAAGCAGCCCCCAGGAGGCCCAGCCACCCAGACCTGTTCCATGTTCTTGGATCCTTGGGGCCCTGCAGCATCAGAATTGCCCCTTGGTTCCATGAGGCCCTGTAGGATCACCACAGATCTTGCTTTCCATGAGGCCCAGTGATATAACAATGGTCTCCTTGCCTCTGCAGTGGCACAATGGCCCCTTGCTTTCCAAGTGGCCTTGCAGTGTCCAAATGGTTTCCTTCTGGCCATGGGACTGCACAATGCCACAATGGCCCCTTGCTTCCATGAGGTCACAGAGTCTCCAAATGGTCCCTTGGTTCTATTGAGTTCCCCAGGATCACAGTGGCCCCTTGGTTCCAGCAGGCCTGGATGTGTTACACTGGCCCCTTGTTTCCATGGGGTCCCACAGTGTCCCAATGGCCCCCTGCTCCCACGAGGCCCTGGGATGTCACAATGGTCTCATCGCTTCCACGAGGCCCTGCTGTTCCACAATGCCCTTGAAGTGTCACAATAGTCCCAGTGGGTTCCCCTGCTGGTTCACAGTGGCCTCCTTTGTTCTGTAGTGTAACAACGGTATCCTTGGTTCCATGGTCAGAATGGCCCCGTGGTCTCATGGAGCCCCCACAGCCCCTTATGGAGCTCCACAGCCCCTTATGGAGCTCCACAGCCCCTTATGGAGCCCCACAGTGTCACTTTGATCCCCTTGAGTCCATAAGGCCCTGCCATGCTACAAGGACCCCTTGGTTATACAAGGCCCTGCAGTGTCACAATGACCCCTTGGTACCAGTGGTCCTGAAGTGTCCTAATGGTCTCCATGGTTCCATGACACCCCACAATGTCACAATGGACTTTTGGTTCCATGAGCTTTCCTACTGCCAACAACAGTCTCCTTGGTTCCACAGTGTCACAATGGACCCTTTGCTCCATGAGGTTCAGTAGTGTAACATGGATGCCTTGATTCCATGAGGTTGTGCAGTGTCACAATGATCTCCTTGGTTCTGGGGCCCTGCTGTGGCTGCTGTGTAACAATGGATCTGTGGTACCATGAGGTTCCATAGTGTCACCATGGTGCCTTTGGTTCCACAAGGTCTTGCTGGGCCACAATGGCCCCTTGGTTCCATGAGGCTCTGTACTGTCAACAATGATCTCCTTGGTACTGCAGTCACAATGGATCCTTGGTTCCATGAGGGGCCTGGCCTCCCACAGCCCCTCACGGACCCTTATGGCCCCTCATGCCCCCTCACAGCCCCTCATGGCTCCCTCACAGTTCCCCATGGCCCCTCACAGCTCCCCATGGCCCCTCATGGCCCCTCACAGCCTCCCACAGCTCATGGCCCCTCACAGTTCCCCAAGATCCCTCACAGCCTCTCACTGTGGATGCCCTGGAAGAGAGAGAGAGAAACAGCAAGTGTTTCTCACAGCAGCATGTGAGAATTTTTAGGGTATGGTAGGGATGTGAAAACTTGTTAACTATAAACAATCTGCAGGTGGTGTTGTTCTACTTCGTCTTTCTGTTTGTCTATAAAAACCGCACAGTTGTCTTGAATAAAACCTTTCACTCTCTCTACACAACTGCCTCCTACCTGTTCCTGTGACATTCTCGACTCAAGAGTGACACCTCACAGCCCCTCATGGCCCCTCACAACCTCTTCACAGTTCCCCATGGCCCCTCACAGCCCCTCAACGGCCCCTCATGGCCCCTCAGAGCCTCTCATGGCCCCTCACAGCCCCTCACAGTTCCCCATGGCCCCTCAGAGCCCCTCATGGCCCCTCACAACTCCTTCACAGTTCCCCATGGCCCCTCACAGCCCCTCACGGCCCCTCACGGCCCCTCATGGCCCCTCAGAGCCTCTCATGGCCCCTCACAGCCCCTCACAGTTCCCCATGGCCCCTCAGAGCCCCTCATGGCCCCTCACGGCCCCTCACAGTTCCCCTTGGCCCCTCGCGGCCCCTCACGGCCCCTCACAGCCCCTCACAGCCCCTCATGGCCCCTCACAGCCCCAAACGCGGGGCTCCTCCCAAAGGAGAAGGTGTCGGGCACTGATTGCTCTCCTTTCATTTCAGTCCTTTCACAGCCATGAGTGCAGAAAGGCTTAAATGGAGCCTTTGCCCAGCGTTTCCCTTGGGGTTAATTGCGGGCTGAAGCTCTGTGCTGGCGCTGGCCCCAGTACCACCATCCCTGCAGCCACCAGACCTTTGCTGTCCCCCCGTGTCCGTTCCCTGTCCCCGAGTCCCACCCGGCTCTGGCAGCAGCAGCAGCCGCAGTGCAGGGGGCGCCGGCCCAGCCCAGCCGGGGCTCTCGGCCAGGAGCAGCAGCAGTGCCGGCCCCTTCCCGCCTGCTCCTGCCTCGGCTCCCAAGGGCTTTTTCCTTCTCAATTCTGGAGCACAGCAACCAGCACCCACACACAGCCCTGACTGCTCAGGGCTCGCCTGTGCTGCCCTGAGCCAGACCTCAGAGCAAGAAAGGATTGGGTTCCAGCACTGTTTCCAGCTCTGTTTGACTCACCCTGAGGTGACAGGAGGAGGCTGCTGGTGCCTCTGCCTTGGGAATTGCAGATCATGGCTGCTCTTGGCCCTCTTCTGCTTGCCACCTGAATTTTATCCATAAAAATGCAAGGGCCTCTTTCAGTTGGTGCTACCCATGGTGCTTTCATGACAGTGAAGTCAGTATTTTTGTCACAGGCATAAAGATCAGCAGATACTGGAATGCTCACCAGCCCCTGAACACTAAGATGAGGGGAATTAAAGCTTCACAGGCCGCATTTGCAGGGCTCAAACAGAGCCCTGTTGCTGGCACTGTTGAAATAGAATAAACTGACAGAGGCCATCACAGAAGTTGCCTCCGCGGTGTGGAATTAAATTAAAAAATCCACCAGGAGAAACAGAAACCAGAACTGCTCGACTCACTTCATTGCTCCTTCCCAGCAGCAGGAAACGCAGATGCTCAGAGGTGTTTTGCACTGCTGCTGCCCCCAGTTTGAGCCCAGGCTCTGCCCAGTCCCAGTGGGAACCTGAGCCCAGCCCAGGCAGCTCAGCACACACGGGGCCAGGCCCAGAGCCCCGGGCACGGCCGCCCATTGTGGGGCAGCGGCACAGACGGAATGTCCTGTGGCCCAAACCTCCTGCTCCTGCCACACAGCGCCAGCCTTCTCCCCCTCCTCCTCCTCTCCCAGCACGGCACATATTCCAGCTTGGAGGAGGCTTCCCCAGAGAGGGCTCCAGCTCCTGTTCCAGCCTGAGTGTCCCTGCAGAGGAACAGGGCATCTTTCAGGCACTTGCACAAGCTCACGCTTCTCACCTCATGGGGAATCTGGGATGCAAATGGCCTTGTTAAGAAAGTCAAAAGCCAAGGGAGTGGATTAGTAGTTATTAAAAACAGATCACTTTTCTTCCAGGCAAGGTTCACCAAGTCATTCTCTGCATTTCTCCTTTTCAGATTGTTTCAGTCAGCTACTCTGAAAGGTCCAGCTTGTTCTGGTGCTTCTCATGAATTGATTGTGCTCTTGATTTATGCACCAAGCACCAGATGTGGAATCATTTACACTGAACTCAGAAACAAACTCCCTCTGTCAGAGCATTTTCACGTTCCAGATAATTTTCAAGATTTCCACTGACACGTTGGAATGATTATCACACAACTCTCCATTTGTGGCTGCAGGCTCTGGATATTCTTTCTCTGCATTCAGCCAGGCTTGTATTCCCTAACAATTCCTGGTACCACCTCCTGTTTTCTTAGCCTAGAACAGTAACAATGAAAACCTCATCAATGGCACAACTCCTCAGTCCACCAGGAAAAGAAAGGAAAAGATGTCAAGTTCTCCAAACCTTCTTCCTGCTTTGCTCCAAGAGTCCTGCTGCACACACAGTGTGCAAAGCCAAGAGAAGCTGCAGTTGGTGGCACATCTTGTGACAGGAGCTCGACCTCGTTCTCCAGGAAAGGTTTTTGTGAAGAGCAGACAGGATTGTGGAGAAGATTGCTGGAAAACTGAACCAGCTTTCCAGAAGTGAAATGAAAATGGAAAGAAACCATCTGAAATGTTTTCCTCTATTTATTTATATGCTCCCCTTTTCCATCTTGCACTATTTCTCCATGCCATGAGTTCCAAATGCATCTCACCTCTAAGATCAATGACTTAGCGAGTTTTAGACACTGTAAAATACCATGAGCTGTCGAAGGAAGGAGACCAGGACACCAGATGGTTCATCACAGGTCCAGTTTATTGAAGAAAAGCATCAAACACTTATACAACAAATAATAAACTTATGAATATTCTGTAAGCAATCTATTGGTTAAACTATACCATTAACTCATCCACATTCCTTTGGGCCTACGTTCTCTACTTCTCACGTCTCGTTGTCTATTTCTTTATCATACTCTGCTAGGCCCAAGGACACGTTGTCTTTGCAGGTGCAAGATTTGGAATTAACCACGGTCTTGTACTTTTCCATTCTCTAGTCAGCTACATTCCCAACAGACACCCTGCCTGCAAAAAGGCCTCTTCCCTAGTTAGGACATCTTTACCAAATTAATTCGGCTGTGTCCTCTCTCCTCAAGACACTCTTTGACAAAACTCCCACAATGAGCTGCACACAGTTTGCCTTCCCCTGTTTTTGTTGGAAAGCAACGCTGGAGCCATCAGTGCAGTGCTTGGGTCGGCAACAAATCCTGCAGGCAGGGAATGTGCCCCGGCAGTGTGTGACCCTCAGCAGGGACAATGCTCAGCAATGCTGCAGGCAGGGAATGTGCCCCGGCAGTGTGTGACCCTCAGCAGGGACAATGCTCAGCAATGCTGCAGGCAGGGAATGTGCCCCGGCAGTGTGTGACCCTCAGCAGGGACAATGCTCAGCAATGCTGCAGGCAGGGAATGTGCCCCGGCAGTGTGTGACCCTCAGCAGGGACAATGCTCAGCAATGCTGCAGGCAGGGAATGTGCCCCGGCAGTGTGTGACCCTCAGCAGGGACAATGCTCAGCAATGCTGCAGGCAGGGAATGTGCCCCGGCAGTGTGTGACCCTCAGCAGGGACAATGCTCAGCAATGCTGCAGGCAGGGAATGTGCCCCGGCAGTGTGTGACCCTCAGCAGGGACAATGCTCAGCCGCGTTGCTGTGCTCGGTCTCCATGGAACCATGCCAGGAGCAGCTGCTGAGCTCAGAAGCCATCGCAGCCCCCGCTCTGCCCAGAGCCCCTTGGCAGGGTGGGCTCCTGCCCTGGCTCTGTGTGCCAGGAGCCGGCAGCGCTGGGTGCAGGGAGCCCAGGGAGGGCACAGAAACGCTGGGTGAGAAATGCTGGGGCACAGCGAGATGGGCGAGTGCAGCCGGCCAGGGCAGAGGAGCAGCACGCACAGGGGGCACAGCCTGCAGGACAGATGGCCAGGGGGAGAAAACAACAAACATCTCAGGAAGGTGGAGAACAAACTTTTAGTTGCAAACTTCAGAGAATGAGATACTTGGGAAATCTTAAAAACCATTGAATTACAGTAAATCACTTGACAAAGCACTGACTGAGCAAACTCTAACCTGTCCAACTTCAAGTTATCCAGATTTTGAGAAGAAAAAGTCAGGAGAAGAGAGAGAGGGAGACAGAGATCCACAGTCAGTCTTGGATCTCAGCTGCTGTGAGCTCCGGGGCCGTGGGACGTGTCAGTGTCACACCCGTGTCACAGCCAGACCTGCTCTGGTCCCTCTCTCAGGTGGGGTTTTTGGGGTGCCAGGGGCTTGGCAGCCACTTTGGGGCTGCACCAGAGGCTGCAGTGGCTGGGGTGGGGCAGTGACCACCCCACCCATGCAGAACTCTCCCTGCCCCCAACACACACTGGAGATGTCTGGGGCCATTCATCATTTCTCTGCTCTCCAGCACCGAGGCAACAGACTCTGGCTACAGGTCTGAGCTTGGCCCAAGGCAACCACCCCTGGCAATGGGGCTCCATGGAGCTGCTCTCAGGAAAGACCCTGAGAGCTGGGGAGTGCCCCAAAACTGCCTCAGAAATGTGAGATACCTCAAAATCTCTTCAGGAATGGGGATTATCCAAGAACTCATTCAGTAATGGGCTCCCCCTCCTTTCATCATCCCCAAACTTTGGCGGTCTCATTCCAGACCCCAGCCCACCTCCCCAATCACAACCCCAACCCATCCCACCCCTCATGGACATCATGACCCCCTTCCCAAGCCATATTTCCCCCATTTCCCACTTCCAAACCACATCCCACCCATCCTGCCCCACCTAATGCCCATCTCAACCCTCCTGATTTGAAGGCCACTTTGCTCAATCCCCTTCCAACCCCATTCCACACCAAAGAGCTGTGGAATCCAGGAATTTTGGGGTGGGATTGAGTAGTTTTCAGTGGCATTGAGGTGACAGATTGAACCCTCTGGTCTCTTTCAGTGCCAAGAAAGGGAAACAGGTACATCAAATACCCCCAAATTCTCCCAATTATCTCCCTGAATCCCAGATTGCTCTGAAACACAAGTAAAAAGTGAGGCTTTAGATGCCGTTGATGAATTTATTGAGTTTTACCCCAATTTTCTCTGTTTTAAAGGGATGAAGATGAATCCAAAGAAAATTAGGGGCAAAACAAAAGAATGTCCAGCTGCCTTCCCAATGCAGATCACCAGGAATGTGGATGGCCAGGGCTCTGACCAACGTGGGTCCTGCCATGAGGGATGAAGCTGGAGCAGAGCATGAAGCTCCCCCTGCAGCTGGGACACTCAAAGTGATAGTGGAACCCTGGAAAAAGTTAAAGATAGAATCTAAAATGTTAGGCTCTGTGCTTTCCCAGATCAACTGCACCTGTGTAAGCAGTATGATAAATTATATAATTGTTAGATGTGATGATTGTTTAGTAATTAAATGTAATTATTATATAACCATAAGAAGAATAGTGAGAAACTATGTTGGAAATTCAGAGAGGGGCTAAATTCATGTATACTATAGAACAATATAAGTTTAATAATTAACATGAAAGTTATGTAACGATAGAGTATAAAACATGATCATTTCGGATGTATGGTCGGAGTCAGATTTGGGTTGAATATACCCCGATTCCCAGAGCTCTTAATAAAAAGCACCGCATATAATCGCTCCGTGATTGTGTGTTTTTGAACGCTAACAACGGGGCTGCCCTTACCGGTGCCTCTGTTGGTGTCGGGTAAAGAACGAGCGGTCTGAGAAGCTCTTCCCACACTGGGGACACTCGTAGGGCCTCTCCCCAGTGTGGATGCGCCGGTGGGTGACGAGGGTGGAGTTGTGCCTGAAGCCCATCCCGCAGTCGGGGCAGCGGAAGGGCCTCTCCTCGGTGTGAATGCGCTCATGCACAAGGAGGTGGGTGCTGGTGTGAAACCTCTTCTGACACTGGGGACACTCGTAGGGCCTCTCCCCAGTGTGGAACCTCAGGTGGACAACCAGGTCGGACCTGTGGGTAAAGTTCATCCCACATTCCAAGCACTCGTAGGGCCGTTCCCCAGTGTGGATCCTCTGGTGGCAGATCAGGTTGAATCTCTTCCTGAAGCTCTTCCCACACTCCAAGCACTTGTGGGGCTTCTCCCCATCATTAAGCTGCCCATGGACCACCAGCTCCGAGCTCTGGCTGAAGCTCCGTCCACCTTCCTGGCTCAGGGTGGGTCTTTCCTCCTCAGAGCACCCTGGGCTGGGTTTGCAGCCCCTCCTTGTGCGGGATTGCCGGGGCTTTTCCTCCCCATTGGGTTCCTGCACCACGGAGCTGCTCAAAACAGCCTCTTCCATGACGTTCTGCTGTGGGGATTTGTCCTCCCTGGTCTCCATCCTCAGCTCCTTCTCTGGGGGAGGAAGGACAAGGAGAGGATGGGATTTGCATCCTTGCCAGAGGGAAGGGGAAGGAGACCACCCCAGTGCATCCCCAGCAGGACGGCGTTGGCAGCAGGGTTGTCCTGCAGCCGGGGGCTGTGCTGGGCTGGGAGATAGAGCAGGAGAGAGGGGGAAAGGGGCACTGACTTCCTCCTCACCTGCCTGGGTGTCCCGGGGCATCTTCCTCTTCCTCCAAGCCTTCTCCTCCTCCATATTGCCAAGGTTTGGGAATGCAAAATCCTGGTTTGGGGAAAAACAAGGTGTGAATGCCTTGGGCTGGTGATTCCTCCCACCCAAGTCCATCACTAGAAGTCATCTGGTGTCCATAAAAACCTTCAAAAATCAAGAGTGAATCAAAAAAAGCCACCAGGAGTTTCCCATTTCCAGTCTCTGGGGTTCTGGTGGTCCCCCATCTCAGGGCTGCTGGAGATCTCATGGGCACTGGGGATCCCTCTCTTCAGGGTCCTGCTTAGGGATGCTGAGGCATTTCAGGGTCCCCCACTCCAAACTCCCCTCACTCAAGCCGCTTGGGGCTCCCCCCTCTTTCCACCACCCTGTCCTGGTTTAGGGCAAATTTGGCAGCAAATCTCCAAAAGATTTTCCTCTAGAAAGCAGATTCAAGTGGCCCCTCCCCAACCGGATCGAGAAAATATTTCCATGGAGAAAAAGGGAAAAACCTGTTTGTTTTACAGGCAAAGCATTCACCAGCACAAAAAATCAGCAATATTAAACAATAAAGCCTCTTGCCACTCCAAAAGAGATTACAAACTCAGAAAGTCCCTCTGTGGGCTCTAGCTCGGCTCACTCAGTCTCTTATCAGTCTCTTATCAGTCTCTTACCAGTCCCTCCAGCACTGGAAATGCCTCAGCCCAGGTCCAGCCTGGTGGGCCACAGGTGGAGCTGCCAGTGGTGTTCTGGGTGTTCAGTCCAGAGCAGGTTTAAACAGCTCCGAAGAAAAACCACAGTCCAGGGAACTTCTCTGCCTCAGCAAGCTAAAAACTAACTAAAAGCAAAGGAGAGCTCTGTCCTGCTCTCTGTCCATCTGCAGACAACTGATACCTTAGGTTTTAAGTTTTTGTGTTCTGTTTTGGTGTGCAGCTTTTAGCTTTATATTAAGTGTTACTGGGATCTTTTCTCAGGGTGGTGAAGACAAAACAATCCTGTTCTAGCTGGAGACTCAAGGACAACCTCTTAAAACTTCAGGCCCAAAGCATAAACAATGTGAAAAGAGGAGGGCAGGCAAGCAAGGAGGATGAAACTTCTTAATTTGAAGTTATTAATTGGGCAGTTATGTGCAAATGGACTAAAACTTATAAAAATGTGAGATCTCGTGACCGAGCCCTCTTTTGCTCATCCAGGCAGAGCCACAGCTGTGGCTCCCGTACTGCCAGGGTGTGACCATTAAAGGCATTTCAGTAAAAATCCACTTTATTCCTCTTAGCTCTGTCTGGCCTCTGTTCCAGCTCCTTAAGGCATCACAACAGTCCAGGAGCCGGAATGTGGAGGAGTGAGAGCAGTGTGTGAAAACAAACTACTGCTCTTCCTCCTCCCCTTCGCTCTCAGACCCAGCATTAAAGGTGCAGAACTCATTTCTGGGCTAAACAGACCGATGGGGGTACGAGCATCATGAAGTCACCCCAGGACACGCCCCTGTCAGGGTCAGGGGGTCCCGTCCCCGCCTCATCTCCGGGCTGCCGGGGGTCCCCCAGCTCCGGTATCGCCCCTTCCCCTCTCACCGCCCCGGGGGTGCCCCGTTCCACAGCCCCGGCTCTCACGGAGATCCCCAAAACCAATGTCCCGCCCCGTCGGTACCGGGCCATCCCCACGTGGACTCCCCGGGACCCTCCCGAGGGGCGATCGCGGCTCCTCTCTCCCCGAAAAAGCTCCTCTTAGGGAGCCCGGAGATATCCGGGGCTCGAGTCCGGGATCTGCCGGCTCTGAACACTCTCCAAAAAATCCTCCCGGAGACCCCTGGCTGGAGCCGGGGCGAGCTCGGCCTCCGCCCTCCCCTGCGGCTCGGGGCTGGGGGCGATGCTCCCGGGGCAGGGGGCACTGCAGGCTCGGCGTGCGGGCGCTGCGAGCGCCGCGATTCTCCCGCTCCCTCTCCCGCTTCTCCTCTCCCTCCTCTTCCTCTCGCAGTTCCTCCGCTCCCAGCCCGGACCCCCCTTTCGCACCGCTCTGCCCCGCGGCCCCGCAGCACCGGCTGCTGGGTGGGGGAGCCCCCGATCGGCCCCAGGGCTGGGCAGGGGCTCGGGGACCCCCCCGGGGCGGATCCGTCCCCCCGGCCCGAGCCCCAAATTCCGCTCCGGGGCGCCGGGCTCTGTCGGTCTGCCTGGCAACCGGTGAGTCATCGGCGAGAAAAGCTCTGGTTAGCTGGAAATTGTTTACCGCGTCCTCTGATTGGCTGGAATTGTGAAAGGCGCTGCTCCCTGCGGGTGACCCTGGGAGCTGCGGAGTCCGGGCCAAAGCCTTTTCCTATTTCTTTCTGTTCTCTGAGACCATTTTCCAATTCCTTTCTGTCCCTCTGAGAGTTCTTCCCGATTTCTTTCTCTTCCTCTCTCCTTCCCGTGTCTCGTTCAGTTCAATTCAAGTTCGAGCAGATCCGGAGATTTCGCTCCCATGGTCTCATTCGCTCATTCACTGGGGCAGAGGCGTCTCTCCCTTGCGAAATCTTAACCCATGGGCGGGGTCATTTCCCAGCCCAATCCTTCCAGGATTTTGTTGCGGACTCGCTTCCATTTCCTCCCTCCCTCTACTTCCAGCGGGGAAGGTGCTGGAAAATGTCCGGCAAAGCCACCTTTGCTGTGTGCTCCGGGAGCCCACAGAGCTGCTGGACCTTGTCCCCTGGCCCTGCACAGCTCCTTCGGAGGCACGGCAGGAGCAGCACCCTGGGAGCTTCGGGAATGCCCCTCTGGCATCCATGGCAAACACTGCCAGGGGCTGGAATTCCAGTTCCCGGCCAGGTAAAGATGTTCCTGCCCTTGAAGGCAAAGCACTTAAGAAGGTGCCAAAAGCCAAGTGGAGCAAGATCCTACAGTGACATTTCACTGCCAGCCTTCCAAACTTCACCCATGGCTGTTGTAGCCCGTGGATTGGGAATTAAATCATGGCAGGGTCTTTGGTGGGAGCTGCTCTGGGTCAAGGGAGACCCTGAGAGAGAAACAGAGCAGGGAAAGAGAGGCAGGAGAGAAAGGACGGCATAAACACAATCAGCTGAGAAGGTGGCACTCGGAAAACAGACCAGAACTGACTGAAAGTGAATGGGACAGAAAGAAATAATTCTGCACCTTTCATTTCCTATCAAAATACATTTTCTTCATTTTCTCAAAAACCTCCTCCCAATGTCATTCAGCAGGGCTGTAAGAAAGTTCTTTGTTCTCTGTCAATATTCCAGGCTGCAGCCACAAGCAAACAGGGAATGGGGATTTTCCTGCTCCTGGGGAGTTTGACATCCTCAGCTGAGGAGAGGAGGAGGCACCAGAAGAAAAGAGCAGCTGGGCTTCACCCTTCCACAGGAAAAAGAGTGGAGAAAATCTCTCATCCTCTCTGCAGCTGCTCCCACAGGGATGTGAGGGCTGATCCCAGAGCCCCAAGGGTCACAGTCTGGGCTGCCCTCAGGGAATGCTCACCTGGTATTGAGGGGCAGTGTGGGAGCACCTGGATTTTGGGGCACCCAGCTGCCCCTCATGTTTGGAGGTGCCTGAGGAGGGCTGGGATGATGCCAGGGACATCCTGCAGTGACATCCCCCCTGTCCTGCCCTGGGTGAGCTCAGTCCCAAACCTGACCCTGATCCTGGTCTCAATCTCACTCCATGTTTAGACACACTCACAGTTCTGTATTTAATCATATCTCAATTCCAAACTTGTCTAGCCCCAGACCCAATCCCAACCCCAGCCCTAAAGCCAATCCCATGTGTAGCCTTAACCCCAATCCCAGCTCTAATCCAAATCTCAGCCCCAATACCAACCCCAGCCCCAATTCCAGCCTCTCCCTAAATCCTCAGCCCCAAACCAAATCCCAGGTTCAGCCCTTCTGGGGCTTTGGGGGTGTCTCTGTCCCTCTGACCCCGATGATGTTTGGGTGGGGTCACAGCAGGGCTGAGAGGGACAGAAACCCCCCCGGCCTCCCCAGGTGTGAGAAGGTGGGAGAGCCCCCCCAGCCCTGAGCACCCTCAGCGGTGAGAGGGACACAGAGCCCCTGGTCCCCAGCCCTGCACAGGCATTGCCTGAGGCCAGAGGGATGGAGATCCCCCGAGCATCCCCCAGGTGAGGGGACATAGACCCCTGAGCATCCCCAGGGAACTGGGCAAAATAAACTAGGCAGAAATCAAACTTAATCCTACATAAAATACTTTGATGAATATTTGATTTTCCTGAGAGTCACATGTGATGGAAATGCAAATAAATCCCAAACAGGAATAAACTGACAATAGAAGAAATTCTGTGGCAATTCCAAGTTTCATTGGTTCCAGCACAGCTCCAGCTCAGCTGCTGGCAGGTTCCAATAAAAGAAAATTGGAAATTAGGCCCAATACAGATTATTAAAAGGAAGGGGAAACTCTGTGTAGCTGTCACAAAGGTGACAGGGATGAAGAGAATAATGATTCTCACATTTGGCAAAGAACCCAAGCCTGTGAATTCCAGAGTTATTTGGGAATTTAGCTACTTGAATTGTGCTTTTTGTTGGACTTTTAGGAGCCTTGTGTTCCTCACCATGGGGTGAATGAATCTTGTCAGTCTTGCTGGTAACATTTGCTCCCTTTCCTCCAGTGATTTTAACAAACTTTTCAAGGAAGGACAACAAAATATTTTCTTTTTCACTGGCCACCTCTAACAGCCATTTTCCTCATCAGTTCTCCCATAAGTTGCTCAGAGGAAGCTGTGTCCAAGTTTCCAAGAGTTCCTCCAGAGAGAACCACAACCTCCTCAGAGGAGGGAACCATGCTGTTGTCAAAGGCACTTGGGGTCAGACAACGGTGCCCTGAACCCACTATGGCAAAATAATGTTGCAATCTGCTTAAGAAAATTGTTGGAGAGATTCCTCTGCCCCAATTAAGATACTAACAAGACCAAATTCAAGGTGGATTGTACTGAACAGTAAATGTGAGGTAGAGAGAGAGTTGGAAAGAAAGAGAAAAGCGGGGAGAGTAAGGGCATGACAAGGGACAGAGACCTCACCTGGGGCAGGGCAAGTGTGACATTGTCCCCTGTGTGTGTGTGGCCTTCCCGGGGTGCGGGTTTTACCCCTGAGCCAGTTTGGGTAAGGGGGGTGGTGTTCACCCCCTGAGCAGGGATTACCCCGCTGTTTCAGGTTGCAATGCAAGATGTAACCAAATGCATGTTTTCAATCACCATCTTCATCAACTGCTATAAACAGCTGGGGCAGTGTTCTTTATCTCTTCCATGACTCAGCGCTGATAACGCCCTCCAGGGGAGATATCTTCTGCTAATGGGCCATTGAGTGTCCCTGCAGGACTGATAAAATTCCATCTTCCCATTGTGGGGTGCTCCACCCAGGGGGAGGAGCCAAGAATTCCTACCTGGATATAAGCTGAGGCTGGCAACACCAGCAGCACCTTGCGTACTGTGTTCCCAGAGGACAAGAGCTCCATAACCACCACTGGACCTTCAGAGGAAGACCAGACCCTTCTACAGCATCACTTCTTGGACAGAATCACATTGATCACTCCAACAGGACTGCAGCCACCATTTAATGGGACTGCAGCCACCACCCTGACCAACATGGTGTCAGGTTATATCCTGACTCTGTCAGTTTAAGGCAGTTTTTCTGTATCATTGCCTTGATCTTCATTTTCCTCTTAAATTGTGATTCTGGCTTAGACCCTTTCCCAGGTTTGCCTTCAAACCAGTAAAAAAACCAATGTCCTCATCTGTTGTTTTCTGCCGAAAACAGGATTTCCCATTCCCAAACATTTGCCAGATGGAAGAGGAGGCTGTGAGGAAGATGAGGATGCCCCAGGACACCCAGGAGTGAGGAGGAAGTCAGTGCCCCTTTCCTCCTCTATCCTGCTCCATCTCCCAGCCCAGCATGGCCCCCGGCTGCAGGACAACCCTGTTGCCAACACCATCCTACCGGGGATGCACTGGGGGGATCTCCTTCCCCTTCCCTCTGGCACAGAGGCAAATCCCATCCTCTCCTTGTCCTTCCTCCCCCAGACAAGAAGCTGAGGATGGAGACCAGGGAGAAAAAATCCCTGCGGAATAACCTGGAGGAAGAGGCTTTCATGAGTGACTCCAGGGCACAGGAATTCAACGGGGAGGAAAATCCCCAGAGATCCCACAGGAGGAGGGGCTGCAAACGCAGCCCAGTGTGCTCTGAGTAGGAAAGATCCTCCCTTAGCCAGGAAGGTGGACAGAGCTTCAGCCAGAGCTCAGAGCTGGTGGTCCATGAGCAGCTTAATGATGGGGAGAAGCACTACAAGTACTTGGAGTGTGGGAAGAGCTTCAGGCACAGCAGCACCCTGATCAGCCACCAGATGATCCACAGCGGGGAATGGGCCTGTGAGTGTGGGGAATGTGGGAAGGGCTTCAGCTATAGGTCAGAACTCATCAGGCACCAACACATCCACACTGGGGAGAGGCCCTATGAGCGTCCCCAGTGTCAGAAGAGGTTTTGGACCAGCTCCAGTCTCCTCCAGCACCAGCAGATTCACACAGAGCAGAGGTCCTTCCGCTGCCCCGACTGTGGGAAGGGCTTCAAGCAAAACTCCAACCTCATCAGACACCGGCGCATCCACACTGAGGAGAGGCCCTATGAGTGTCCTCAGTGTGGGAAGAGCTTCACCCAGAGCTCTCACTTGACCAGTCACCAATGGAGGCACTGGTAAGGGAAGGCCTCCAATGCCCCAAGTGCAGGAGGATTTTGTGCACTGCCCCAACTCCAGTAATAGGAGTATCCATGTTGGGAAGAGCCCTGATGATCCATGTTCCCCAGGATCCATGCTGGGAAGACACCTGTACCTTTTCCTGTCCCTGCCAATGACATGATGTAGGATAGAAAAACATGAAGGTCTGGCCATGGCCCTGTCATTACATTCACTCCCCCCTCAGGTCATTGCCAGGGGCAGGAAATGGACTCTCTCTCTCCCTGAGGAGAAGGGTGAAATTTCCAGGAAGGGGAAATTGTGGCCAGGAAGACCCAGTGAGTTTTGTTGAGTTTTCCCTGTAAACAGTCCCTTCTGCTATCAATATTGTTTCTGTTTTTGGTTGTGCCTTATCTCGTTGCTGTTCCCAATAAATTGTTCTTATCCCAGCCCAGGATCTTTGCCTTCTGTTCTTTCCATGGGAGGCGGGAGGGCAGCTAGGGCAGCACGGTTTTAGTGGGAGCAGGAAATTCAGGTATCCCATTCCTGAACCCCGGCCTGTGGAAACCGAGCATGCCAGCTGGTCCCAGCCCTTGTGTCCATGGCAGCAGCCTTGGGAGCGGGTCCCTGGCTGGGGCTGTGGGAACCTCTTCCCTCTGGTGCCCAGGGACAGGAGTGGAGGGAACGGCTGCAGCTGAGTCGGGGCAGGCTCTGGTTGGATGTCAGGAAAAGGTTTTTGCCCAGAGGCTGCTGGGGCCCTGCCCAGGCTCCCCAGGGAAGGGTCCCAGCTCCAGGGCTCTCTGAGCTGCAGCAGCGTTTGGACAGCGCTGCCAGGCCCAGGCTGGCATTGTTGGGGTGTCCTGTGCAGGGCCAGCAGTTGGAGTGGAGGATCCTGATGGGTCCCTCCCAGCTCAGCCAATTCTGTGGTTCTGGGATCCCGTGAGCCTGGGGATGGGGGCTGCCAATGGTTGCCCTGGCAACGGGCTGTGGCTGCAGGCCTGAGCTGGTGTCCATGGCAACCACCCCTGGCATGGGGTCTCCATGGAGCTGCCAAGGGACTGAGCATAGCAACAGGGGGATGGTGATGGTTGCCATGGAAACTGACCATAGCAACAGGGAGCTGGTGATGGTTGCTATGGAAACTGACCATAGCAACAGGGTCCTGGGGATGGTTGCCTGCTAAGAATCAGATTTGTCACAGGCCCTCGGAGGGGTTCCATGGGGACTTTCCAGGAGTCTCCAGGCTGTTCCAGAGCTGGAATGTCACAGGCACAGACAGGGGCTCCATGGAGACCTCCCAGGGCTTTCTGGGGATGGTAAAGAGCCCTGTGGTCAGAGGCAGTCACAGCCATTCCATGGTGACATCCCAGGGGACCTTGGGCTGCAAAGGCACCGATCTGTCACAGGCACTCACGGGGGCTCCACGATGACATCCCAGGAGTCCCCAGGCTGCCAAAGAGCCCTGATGTCCCAGACACTCCCAGGGGTTCCTGTCATGGGCACAGTGGGAGCATCAGGCAAAAGCTTTATTTCTTTATTGGAGAAACTCCTGCTGAGACCTGAGATGCAGAAAGTACACCCAACAGCCACCATGGATCCTCAAACCCTTGCAGGGCTCCTAGACTGCTAAAATTTCTTCTAAGAGAGGAGACTGGCAACAGCTGGATCCAATCCCAGCCCAAGAATTTGTCAAAGGTTTATGTGTAAAAGATTGGACAGGTGGAATTGAACTTTAACCCAATTTGTCCCACAGGATTAATGATGGAATACCAGATATATTTATATAAATACAGCTCTGATTGATTCTGATCATGATTGGACGGAAAGATTTTAACTCGACTTATTTACTCCACAGTTCAGGAGCTTTATCAATTATTAGAATATAGTGCTCTAGGAAGCAATTTTGAAGTCAACAGATTGGTCTATGACATCAGAGAGTTTGTTGTGGAAGTCACTGAGGAGCTACAGCATCATAGAGGGGATTCTGTGACATCACAGAGCAGGCTGTGGCACCATGGCATGGCTGGATGACATCATAGAGCTGGCTGTGAGGTTCAAAGTATGTGCTGTGACATTAAAGAGTGCCAGTATGACATCACAGAAAAGGTCTCGTGGCATCACTGAGGGGTTTGTGACATCACAAAGCTGTCTGTGACATCATAGTGTGAGGCAATAGAGCAGACTCTGCCATCATCGAGGGTGGCTCTGTGACATCAGAGAGTGGGTTGTGAAATCACTGGGTGGCTGTGTAACATTATAGAGATGGTTGTGACATCACAGAGACTTCTGTGACATCACAAAGCAGATGTAACATATCGTAGGGTGACATCTCATAGTCAGCTGTGTGAGATCACAGGGGCTGTGTGACAACCCAGAGTGGGCTGTGACATCACTGGTGGCTGTGTGACATTGCAAAAGAGCTGTGTGGCATCATAGGGGCTGTGACATCACAGGGGCAGTGTGACATCATGGGGGCTGTGTGAGGTCACTGGGGAGGTCACTCTGCCCCGGCCCCCCTCACAGCTCCCCCCAGAGCAGTCCAACCCTGCTCGTGCACAGTGGAGTTCCCTGTCCCCCCAGGTCCCCTTGCCCCCGGCCCCGCAGCCTCCCCCAGAGGATGTTCCACGAGATCGACCCCAGAGCCTGACACGGGGACGGGGGGCCGGGCCCCGGGGGTGGCACAGGGGGACAGGGACCCGTCGGCAGCGTCCCCGTGTGCCCCAGGGCCAGAGCCTGGGCCAGGGCTCCTTCACCCTGTTACCAACGAGGGCTTGAGAGCGCTGAAAAATCCCTGGCAAGGGAACAGCAAAAACCAGATTTAATATTAAGGGACAGCAGCACAAAGTTCCTTGCCAAGAGTCACTCTGCTCCTGACTAGACACTTCAGGCACACCAAAGAAACAAAGCAGCAACAAAACCAAACAGAATCCAGGCAATCAAACAGAAATGAGCTGAGAACTGTCCCAGTGTGTGTGAGACACAAGGACAGTGAGGGCAAGGATAAAACGAATAAAGAAATAAAAGCTTGACAGAGGTCAAACTTAACAGGACTTCACTGATACCTTAACCTTAACTGATACCTTCAACTTCACAATTTAGGAAAAGAACAGAGCTTAACAGCATTTAACCTCACTTTCAACCAATGACTTAAGGATTTAATAGTGGAATAACATTAAACAATATTAAACTTAGCTTATAACATAGTAAACTTTGCAAAAAAAGAAACAATACCCTTTTTAACTTATTTGTCATGATGTAACCTTACTTACAGGCCTGACTGACTCAGCTGTCCAAGGCACTCAAGCCCCTCAGAAAGCAGCATTTCTGCAACATTTCTCCAGCACAGGCACTCCTGTGTGCACACAGACACAAAGACTCAGTCCAAGGCACCTGTGAGAAATTCCCCTGAGGGCAGGGAATGCTCCCTGTGGATCCTTTGGCATCTCCCCAGCAAAGGGCAAAGGATTGAGCCTGGAGGAGTGGGGGGATCGGCCCAGGCTCTGTCGTTGTTCAGGATCCCCGAGTGCAGCAAATGGGAGAGTTCCTGGCTGGGAGAGGCCCCACTCAGAGGGAGTCGCTGGCCCAGGAGAGCTCCAAGGGCTCCTTTTGGAGCGCTGTTTGTAGGGCCCCAAGAGAGGGGCTTCAGTCCCAGCAATGGTTCATCCTGGCCACACTTGGCATCAACAGCTTTCTTTGGCAGTGTGAGAACAGGGATGTGGTGCCACTGAGGGAACAAAAACAGTTCCCAGGCTGCTCCTACAGAAACCAGGAGCTGGTTGGGCAGCAGCAGTGCCTGGAGCAGACAGTGTTTGTGATGAGCTACAGAGGAGCTGAGCCCAGGGGCTGTTGGCCAAGGCCCAGGCCCAAGGAGCATTTCTCAGCTGGCAGGGCGGCCTGAGAAGGGGAGGGGGGAATGCAGCAGCACAGGGCCATGGAACCAAGGGACCATTGTGACACTGTGGGGCCCTGTGAGACCAAGGGACCATTGTGACACTGTGGGGCCCCATAAAACCTTGGGAGCACAGAACAGCTCTGGCTGGTTTGGCCTCCCATGGACTGCCTGACTGGTCCAGCTGACCTGTGCATGTTGAGGGTCACTTCTCATCTGCTGCTGAAACACTGGGGCTCTGTGCTTTCCTTCCCAATGGAAAAGAACTGTCCTTCTGCTCCAGGCACCCATGGCCAGAATTGGGATTTCACCTCCAGATCTCCTTATATCCTGAGATTGTTCCCATAGGAATATTGCCAGAACAAGTCTGGCTGACAGTGGTTTCACAATAGTCACTTCTCATCTGTCCCCAAAACACTGAGGGAGGCTCCATGCTCTCCTTCCCATGGGAAAGAACTGTCCTGCCTCTCCAGGTGCCCATGGCCGAGATTGGGTTTCCACCTCCAAAATTCCCTAAATTCAAAGACTGCTCCCAAAAAAAATCTGCCATTCCTGACATGTCTGGCTGGCCTAGGCCTACTGAGGTTCTCACCTGCCTTTCAAACCTTGGAGCTCTGTGCTTTCCTTCCTATGGAAAAGAACTGTCCTTCTGAACCAGGTGCCCATGGCCACAAATGGGATTTCACTTCCAGCATTCCCTGTAGTGACAGACTGGAAGAGATTGTTGGCTCGAAACATTTTGTGTGTGGGGGAAGAAGGGGCAGGTCCAGCCTTGCCCTGCCCTGGAACCCCTGCCCTGCCCTGCCCTGTGACCCCAATGCCCCCAGAGCCTCCCTCCCAGCCCAGCAGTGTCTGCCAGTCCCTGGCACAGCACAGGCAATGCTCCACAGCCACCTCTGCAGCCCCAGCCCAGCTCCTGAGGGATGAAATGAGCCCAAGGCCCACCTGCGGGAAGGGCCCAGGGAGACCAAGGGGTATTTAAGGCTGACCACAAGGCAAGCACACATCTTGACCCTACCTCCTTTTGGAATTTCTATCTGAACACTGCAGGAATCCAGGAGTTGGTAGCTGTGTGTGTGCACCTCTGTATCTTTTTTGTCTTTCTCTCTTTTTAATTCACGCTTCTTGTAGAATTTGAGTAACTTAAAATTGATGAAGCTAAGAGTTTGTGAAGGTGAATGGGCCAAGTCAGTGCTTTGAGAATTGGTTTTTGTTGATTGAACGTCATACTAAACCTTTTGCCAAAGTTTCTCTGATTTTTCTAAAGTTCACAGTAAAGGCTGTTTTGTTCTTTTGAGCTCCCAGCCACATTCCACACTCCATTGCCCAGCTGGAGCCTCTGGTGCCTCTGAGCTGTGCTGTCCCAGCCCCAGGGATGCTCTCCTTGTCTGCCCATTCCCCCACGGTCTCTGGGCAGGGATGGCCTCAGTGGGGGCTGCTGACATCCTCAGCACCTTGGAGGCTGCTGCTGAATTTTCCTGCTCCAGAGGCTTGCTCAGCCTTCAGCTCTTCAGTGCAGGAATTCAGTGTCCCAGGTCTCATTACCATTCAGAACACTTTAACAAGCCAAGCCTCTGGGGATAATTTGATTTCAGTTTTCAAATCTTGTGTGGTTAATTAGGCAGATTTCAGAAGTGCATTCAAACTGAATATATTCTATTTTAAAAAACAGTGAGAAAAGATTTCTTAGGTCCCGTTTAGGTTTTTTTCCCTGTTAATAAATTGATATGTGCAATCTTCAATTGACACTGAATCCAAGAACCTCCTCATGCTGTTTGAATAGATATGAAAATCAATACCCTTCATGGCTGACAATCAATCAGACTCTGTCCCTACCCCACCCCACCATTTCCCCCATCCAAGCCCTGGCACTCAGAGCAGCCTTGTGCAAATCTGAGCTCCCTCCAGCCCAGGCTGCACCTGCAGCTTTCTTCTCCTTGGCTCCAACTCCCACCTGCTTTCCTTGGAGAAGGAGCTGCCCGAGACACAGAGGGATGTTTATTTATTGTCAGCCAACAAAGCCAAGGGAAGGCAAATCTCCATCAAATGCAAAAGTCATTCCTCTGTGGTATAATAAATCCACTTTCCACAGCAGACAGTCTCAGAGCAATGGAAAACATCTTCTGTGCCCAGCACAGATCCAAGTTCTCCCCAAACCCTCCCTGCCCCAGTTCTGCCCAGATTTGCTCTTTGCACACACGAGTCACATGCTGAAGTCAGGAGCTCCCTCCATGCCCAGAGGGAGGAAAAGAGAGAAAGGGGATGAAGAGCTCTCCTGTGCAGAGCCAAGGTCCAAGTGCTCTGGGATGTCCCAGCAGCATCTGACATGTCCACCATGGCCGAGATTTCTGTACAGCAACAGTTTCAGACAAACACAAAAGAAAAGGTAATTCTGTGAGATATAAACACAATTAAGATGTTGACTAACATGATATTTATTTGAGCTTCAGAAAGATTGGGCAATTCCCTGAAGCTCAAAGCATGGAACCAGTCAGCTGAAGGGCACTTGAATGACCAGAAAGCATTGGGAGGAGTGCTGAGGGTTTTTTGCAGGACAATGGACATATGCAACATATGCACAATCCAGCCTTCATAGAAACTGAGTAAGGTCACCATGCCCTTGAAAGACACAAAAGAAGAAGAACATGTTTAGCAGCAGATGGTTCAGGATGCAAAGGAACACAAGAAAACCTGCAGCAAGATGCATGAAGAAGAAAGACTAACTAAAATTAACTGAAATGTCAAAATGCATGGGTAAAAAGGATTTAACCAATCAATCACATATTAGCTTGAGGTGTGAACAATAGAGAACAGTGTAAAAATGGCTTGCTTTTTGTAATAAATTGGCTTCACTTGATCATATTGATCATGCTGTGATATCCCGTTAATGATCCTCTGCACTTAGGGACCAGAAATGCATGCAAGCCTCCACCCCAAGAGACATTATGAATTCAAAAAACATGGCCATTGTAACTGCTTGATACAAACACAGAGTAATGGCAACCAAAATGCAGTCAGAACAGGGTTTTTTTCACTCTCTCTCAAGCCCCATGCATTGGGCACCAACTTTTGTCCTGGTTTAGGGCAAATTTGGGAGAAAACCTCCAAAGGGGCCCCTCCAGAAAGGAAACACACACAGCCCTACTCCCCAACCGGGTCGGGAAGGATTCCTTGGAGAGAAGTGGAAAGAACCTGTTTATTTAACAGGTAAGGCACCCCCAGCACACAAAATGAACAATACCAGGTGACAACACTCTTTCACCACTCTGAAAAAGATGACAAATTCAGAAAGTCTCTCTTGGGAGTGGTCGCTCTGTTATCAGTCCCTCTGGTGCTGGGGCAGCTGCTGCAGCCACAAGGTGCAAACTCTCGGTGTTTCCCAGGTCCCAGTCTGGAGCAGGTTTGAGTGGTTCCAAAAAATGGGAAAGGAAAACAGTCCAGGCAAAAATTCAGACTGCTTAGCTAAACTAACTAATGAGCAGAAACAAAAGCAAGAGCAAAGCAAAAAGCCAAGCAAAAAGCAAAAGCAGCACCATGTACTGCCCCGTCTCTGTGTCCTGCCAGCCATGGGGGAGCGGCTGATAACAAAACCAAAACAAAACTTCACTCTTCAGAGCGAGTCTTGAAGGCAAAGAACATAATATCCAGCATAAACAGAACAGACAGCTGGGGATACAAGCGTCCTAATGTCACCCTAGGACAGCACAGTTATTCCAAACTGCCCCCCAGCAGCCCCCTCTTCACCGATGCCATCTGCTGGGGCTGTGCCAGCTTCAGGAGATGCCTCCAGGGCCTGCATTACCTGTGTGAAAAATGCATATTGTATGATTGCCTTTTCACAAATATTAAAATGAATATTATATGTGTTGTGTTAGAAAGTTATGTTGTACTAATTTCCTTAAGTAGTGTGTTAAATCTAGTTTTAGGTTATACCATAATGTTGAAATAGAAACTATGCTATGTAAGATACTTTTATAGTTAGAGTATTAATAATTTGGACAATTTGAATTAGGACAATATGAGATAATAGAAACAAAGAATTACAGACGTCTGGGTAACTTCTTCTGGGCAGCATAAGCCTGAAAAAGGACACACATTAACAGAGGGTTAACCCTTAAAAACAATAGCCTGCTGCATATTCATACCCCTCATACACGATGCATAAATTCTATTCAAACACAGGATTCTGTCTTCTTCCTCTGAATCCTGACAGCGTCTTCATAGCTGAGCAGGCAGGAAGAAGTTCGTTTCTTCTGATAAGAGAGCAATAAATTCTCTTTCTCTGAAAGATTTAGGTGTCCTGTGGCCGCTATCTCGTTGCGAGTCCTTTCTTTAAAAAAAGTATTTTACATAGCATAGTTTTTATTTTAACATTATGTTATACCCTAAAACTAGATTTAACATACTACTTAAGAAAATTAATACAGCATAACTTTCTGACACAACACATATAATATTCATTTTAATATTTGCGAAAAGGCAATCATAAATCACGCATTTTTCCCACGGGAGGACTGGTCCCCCCCAGTTATTCCCTGTACCGGCGGGACCCCCCCTTCCCCTCAGAGCTCTCCCGCGCTGAGGGGCCGCTGCCGCTTCCCGCCCTTCGCGCCCGCCCTCAGCGGCCGCTGGGAACTGGGGGCCGCCCCGCCCGCCCTTTTATCGGAGCCATGGAGAAGGAAAACCGCTTTAAATTGTTCATGCCGCCGCGCCTGAGCGCTGGGCAGGTGTCTGCGGGCAGATCCCAGGTGAGCGCTCGGCCGCGGGGCCGCTGAGGGCGGCCCATACCACACCCGCCCCCGACCCCGGCCGCCTCCTCGGGCTGTGCTGCTCTGGAGGCCGCGGCTGAGGAGGGGACGGGGGGAAAGCGCAGGGGCCCTTCCCGGGGACACGGGGACAGTGCTGGGCCCGGGGAGTGCCCCGGCAGAGCCCCGAGCTGGAGCACACACACACCTGCCCCTTGCCCCGGCAGAGCTGGAGCACACACCCACCTGCCCCTGCATAGGCCGGGACGGCTCCTGCACTGGACTCATTTCTGTGCGTATGCCTCGAGTGGCACATGCACAGACATCTTCAGTTTGAATTTCAAAGACTTTTGTTGTTGTGTTCTCTCAAAACTGAAGGGAATCATCTTCTGGAGCATCCACTCTGTGTTGTAAGTCCGCGTTTGCTGTGGGTAATTCAGCCCAGAGAGCGAGCAGGGCTCTATCGCTGGCCGGGCTCTGTGTACAAATCACCAAAGGGACGGGACTGCTGAGGAACTGCCTTGAGCTGTTTTATTTTCCAGCATCAGTCTCATTACGTGGTTATGACAATGGGAAGATGCCAGCAGCTCACATCCCAGGCAGCAAAGAACTTAATGTGACAACTTACTTTAAAAGTTTTTTGACCAATCACATAAAGCAAAAGCATATTGACAGCAGTTCTATCCAACCACTATAAGCACAGGTACCTTTGGTTAAAACAATGCTTGCCTTTTTTGAATACAATACCTGCTTGTAAGCCTTGAAACACAATGCACAGAGCTCCATTATTAAGCTTAGAACTTTCTAATATCTTGCTAGATAAACTTTTCTGTAGCTTAGGGAGTTATTCTAGCCAAGCATTAATACACAGACCATTGTTCTATTTGTCATTACTTTTCTACTTTTTGCATAATTTTTCTGCTGACCTATGTCATGGCTACTGCTTGGCACTAATCACAGTTCTGCTGTCTCTGAGGCCTGCCTTTTGCAGCTTTCCCAAACCCCTCTGATTTTATGGATTCCCACAGGCCCCACTCAGATGCTCGCACTGGCATTGGCGTCTTGGTCTCACTAGATCAGGTGTGCAGTGAAAATGTTCTGTCCTCACAATGAGTTATGAGAATTCAACAAGTTATTTTTTCATGTCAAAGCTCCTTATGAAATATGTTGAGATTCAAACAGGATATTCTGACAGCAGATGAGTTTGCTGTTTACAGGATGAACTTCTGTGACTTAAAAAACTTGTAAAAGGGTATTTTCATACTGAAACATAATCAGATATCATTTAGAAGTGCCCTTGAAAGTAAAGCAAAAAAGAAATATCAACTACTGAAAAGTCTTCAGAAAAGTAATTTGTCTCCTTGAGCCCTTTGCCATGCAGCAGTGCCCAGACAGGCAGGAGCTGCTGAGTTCCCTGCATTGAAAGCTCCCCTTTGGCCACAGTCTATAAATCAAACTGCAGAACACCAACAGTTTGATCAACCACTGGGAAGTAAGAAGTGAGTTCCAAAGCCATTACCAATACCTTGGGCTTTGAAAATTGTAGGCAGCTGTTTAATTAATGACACATTCTATTTTCACATCATCTGTAGGGATTTTTTCTGGCTTTTATAATTCTTCTTTGCAAATCTACTCTTAAGGAACTAATTTTTAAATTTGTGCAGGGTATTAACAGACGCTCAGATGATGACTTTAAGCTGCCATTCGATGTGTTGAGCCATGGAGAAATCACTGATTCAGGTACGATTGGAATATTTGCCATGCACTTTCTTTAGATTTTTATATATTGTCAAGTTTTAATTTTCATGAGTAGTCTCACAGTTTCATGTCTGTAACTGTTAAATACAGTTTCACTGTTACTTTTTTTAGAAATACGTTGATCAAAATCTCTTCATGTTTCAGATACAATTTCACAGCAAGTGAAACTTTGCTCTGGAGTAGGTGAAGAGGTCAGCTAAGTATCAACTCTGCACATCTAATTCCTTGGGGTCTTTTGAATTTGTTCCCAAACAGTGCCTAAAGCATTATTAAGTAGATATTTCAGGCCTAAAGGAAGTAGTCAAAAGGGAATAATGTTTTCTGTCTCCTGTTTAAAGCTGAATCACTTAGAGGAGATACTTGTGATTTAGTGAACACACCTGGAAATTAATCTTTAAAAATTAAGGTGATTGCAATATTGTTGTTGTTTTTGTCTTTGTTTGAAGTGTCTGCAAAGTCTATGAGCTTTAATTAGAGTAAGATTTAAACACTTAAGCATCCTTGTCGAACTGCTGCTGAATATTCTGTTGAGGGGCAGAAGGGTTGAAGTCAGAGTGTTCTTTGGAAAACTGAAGTAGATGATCCCAATTGCATTGTCTGGCTTTAATTTATCTGTAAAACAATGAATTCAGTGGTTTCCTCAAGCACTGGATTCCTTTCACAGTGTCTTTACCAGCAGATCTCTGCTTTAGCACAACTCAGTGCAGCTCAGCTTTTTTGCAATAGCTTCTCTACTTTGCAGCTACAAAACACTGTTTGCTACCACAAAATAAAACACATTTCTTGTGCTCTCTCTGCTGTTTTTCATATCCCTGACAACTTTTTAGACTTTTTTAATCCTAAACTATTAAAGTACCATCAGGACTGTAACAAAACTGTGATGCAGCCAAAACAAGGGTGGTGTTTGGGGGTGTTGTAAGTGAACCAAAGGGCCCTTGGGACTTGTGTGTTGCTCTCCCTGCCTCAACCACTGGCCCAGCACTGCTTGTAGGGCACTTTCAAGGTGCTGTAAGGGCACAAGGGTGGTGGTTTTCCTTCCTGCTCTGTGTGTGAGCAGAGAACTGCTGGGACACTTGGATATTTATAAATCCCTGGTTCCAGATGGGATCCATGCCAGGGTGATGAGGGAGCTGGCAGATGAGCTTGCCAAGCCTCTCTCCATCATTTATCAGGAGTTGTGGCTCACTGTGAGGTTCCAGAGGATTGGACACTGGCCAGTGTGACACCCATGTACAAAAAAAGTAGGAAGGAGGATCCTGGTAATTCCAGGCCAGTCAGCCTGGCCCCAGTGGCAGGTGAGATAATGGAGCAGTTCACACTGAGTGCTATCACACAGCACTCCCAGCATGGCCAGGCTATCAGACCCAGCCAGCAGGGCTTTACCAAGGATGGGTCATGTCTGACCAATCTGGGCTCCTTCTGTGAGCAGGTGACTGCCTGGTGCATGCAGGAAAGGCTGTGGGTGTTGTGTCTCTGGGCTCCAGCAAGGCCTTTGGCACTGTCTCCCACAGCACACTCCTGGAGAAGCTGCAGCCATGGCTGGGACAGGAGCACTCTGTGCTGGGCTCAGAACTGGCTGGATGGGCCCAGAGAGTGGTGGTGAATGGTGCTGCATCCAGCTGGCAGCCAGGCACCAGTGCCGTCCCTCAGGGCTCTGTACTGGGACCAATTCTGTTTAATGTTTTTATAGACGACATGGGTGAGGGCATCGAATCCTTGATCAGTAAATTTGCAGAGGACACTAAGCTGGGAGCTTGTGTTGATCTATTGGGAGGAAGGAGGGCTCTGCAGAGAGACTTAGATCAGTTGGATGGATGGGCAGAGTCCAGCAGCATGAAGTTTAATCAGTCCAAGTGCTGAGTTCCACATTTTGGCCACAAAAATCTCCTACAGCGTTCCAAGCTGGGGACAGTGTGGCTGGACAGTGCTCAGGCAGAAAGGGCCCTGGGGGTGCTGGTGACAGCCGGTTGAACATGAGCCAGCAGTGTGCCCTGGTGGCCAAGAAGGCCAATGGCATCCTGGCCTGGATCAGGAATGGTGTGGCCAGCAGGAGCAGGGAGCTCATTCTGCCCCTGTTCTGGGCACTGCTGAGGCTGCACCTTGAGTGCTGTGTCCAGTTCTGGGCCCTCAGTTTAGGAAGGACGTTGAGATGCTGGAGCACATCCAGAGGAGGGCAGCAAGGCTGGTGAGGGGTTTGGAACACAAGCCCTGTGAGGAACGTTTGAAGGAGCTGGGGCTGTTTAGCCGGGAGAAGAGGAGGCTCAGGAGTGACCTTATTGCTCTCTACAGCTTCCTGCAGGGAGGTTGGAGCCAGGTGGGGTTGGTCTCTTCCACCGGGCAGCACTGACAGAACCAGAGGACACAGTCTCCAGCTACAGCAGGGAAGGGATAGGTTGGATATTAGGGAAAAAAATTTCACTAAAAGAATAATGAAGCACTGGAATGCTCTTCCCAGGGAGGTGATAGAATCACCATCTCTGGATGTGTTTAAAAAAAGCCTGGACATGGCACTTGGTGCTGCAGTTGAGGTTTCAGGGCATAGGTTGGTCTCGATGATCTGAGAGGTCTCTTCCAGCCTCATTATTCTGTGATTCTGTGATTCTGTGATTCTGTGATTCTGTGATTCTGTGTGTGTCCATGGCAATATCACAGGTACTCCTGGGCAAAGTCTCTGAAGCTGCTTTTACTTAACTCAGCAGTGTCTGTCAGAAGGAGAGGACAGAAATGGGGTGAAGAACCTGCTAGAAGGAAATTTGGCTTCACTGATAATTCTGGCAAAATTTTTGTTGATTTTGGTGGATTGCAGTTATCCGTGTCTTTAAGCCCATCTATTTGGTGATGTCTGAAGGGGGTTTGGGATATTTCATTGTATTTGTATCTCCTATGTGCCCTGTAATGCCTTTTGATACATACACAGAGGATGCACAAAGATTTAAACTTGGGCTCCTGATCATATATAAGCTTATATCACCATCTGTGGAAAAAATATTACTCTTGTGATGTTTCTAAGAGATAAATACATTATCTACAACAGTATTAATTAGATATTATATACTATTAATTAGATAGTATTTGAGATTAACTTGTGGAACCTATTCTAATAGAATCCAGAAACAACGAATGAATTGTTCTCAAAACTCTACAAAGAGGCTGAGAAGATCAAGCAGTGGAAACTGACTGTAGAAACTGAACTAAACCAGAAAGAAAGAAAACTCCAAGAGAATAGAAAGATTATTGAAGCACAGAATAAAGCCATTCAAGAACTGCAGGCCAGTATTGTATAATGTACATTGAACAGATGAAGTTCAGTGCTTCCTGATTCAGTATGACACTATTATTGATACAATTAAATATTAAAGACTGTTGCAGTTTGGTTTGTGCCTTGAGAAAATGATTATTTTGAAAAGTTGCAGGCACCTGTCCTGTGTGAGGGTGGGTATGAAGAATATACCTGTAAGTGTCTCATTTGCTGGTAAATTATTGTTCATTAATTATTGTATCTTTTATGCAAAAGATGACTCAGCATGTAATACCAGATAAAACAGACTTCTGTCTACTGATGCCCCAAGTGACTTTTTCATGAGGGATTTGAGAAGTTCAAGTGTATTTCTAATATATTTTTCAATAACAGTGTCTTTTTGCATCTGTTCCCCATGAAATCAGTTTGAAAATGAGAAACTCCATTTGAAACTGGAAGATGAGATATGTGAAAATAAAGATCTCTTGAAAGAGTAAGTAATAGAACCAAGGATATATTTTTGTGGTGGAAATAATCAGTTTCCATGTGGGCAGTTTTATGTAGCTGTTAAATTTTGAAGGTCATTTCCATTGTTACTCCTTAGGTGCACAAAGCACTGTGCACTCCTGTGCAAACATGATATTTTTCCCTCCTTTAGAGCTGCTGCTTCGAGGCATCTGTGTAATCTGCTCAAGGAAACCTGCACTCGCTTCACAGAGAAGACCAGCAAATGTAAATGCTTTTTTAGTTTTTATTTATCAGATAAATGTACTTCTAGCTTGATCTGAATTCACAAACAGAAGCAAGAAGAAGAAATTTCTCGTGCTGTTCAGAAAAGTTCTACAGTTGAGATCGACTGGATGTGGCTCTCAGAATGAGAAGTGAATTTTAAGTGGCTCACAAAATTGGAAGTGAAGCCCCAGGTCTAACAGATTTGTGGTTTGTAATGCTGAATGCAGAGGGCTTTTGAAGGCAGTGAGATTGTTTGCTGCAAGTTGCCAGCCTGGGAGCTCCTTGGGTGCCCAAACAGTGCTCCAGGTTTGAGGCAGTGCCCACAGCCCTGACTGGCACTGGAGCCACTGCAGAGCAGGGCAGGGCTCCCCAAGGCTGCTCAGCCCATTGAAGCTTTGCAGTCCCAGCCACACTCTGGGAATGTATTCAGACATGAGAAGTGACACTTCATGCCTGGTTTTAGGCAGTAGAATCTACTCTGAATTCCCAGCACTCTGTAACAAATTCCCAGAGCTGACCTTTCCTGTTTTCAGCCATCACACATTTGTGGGGAAAAAAGGTCTGAACCCCAAGGTATAATGAGTAACTGTAATTCTTCTCATGAAACTGAACAAGCCAAGACAGTTGGATAACTTAATGAAGTTTAAATTCTTGAGGTTTTAAAATATGTTTTTGATTGGGAATTTTACTTTATATGCAATTTAGAATTGTTATTATAATCATTATAATTTACTAACTTGATCCTGGATACTTAAGAAGTGTCTATTTCTTTTTAGCCTTAATTCTAGAAATCCTAGTATATAGATGTACTGTTCTTTTTTGATAGCTGTTTCTTTTACTGTTCTCTTTTTTATTGTTTTCTTAGGAAAAAATGGTATCAATTACAAAAGTGAAAGGAAAGAAGGAAAATATGGACATGGAGTGTTGCAATTTTATAATGACAGTTCAGATGCTCTATCAGCATCTGCTGATAGGAAGAAATTAAGTGCTAAACCCTAGATTACAGTTTATAAATACTAACAGTTTTGATACATTATTATTCAACAGCATTAATACTATAATAATTAATATGGTCGCATAAACTGATCCAGAATTACACTTTTCACAGAAAAAAATATCTTAGGAAGGAAATTTAAAAGCTGAGCTTGCTTAATGTTTCAGTGAAATACACATTTTCCCTAGAGTCTGTAACTTTTGGCACCATGTTTCATAATGACTTATTTAGTAAGAATGGAGCTGATAATTCCTTTGTTAATTCATTATGCTGATTAAAAATTATGACTTGGGCAGCTGGCATTCTTGTTCAAAAGAAAAACTTTCTTATATGTGCTTGCTTTGATAGATGAACAGGAAAAGGAAGCAACAATACAATTGTATGAGGAACTTCACAGCAACGTAGAAGTAAGTGAGCAAGCTTGATGAAAGGAATGCGAGTTATGTGAGCTGAGCTGAGTTCCATGTTTATGTTGGGATACTGTTTGTGTCCATCATGTGTGGGTATCATGTCATGTGTGGTGCATGAAGTTGGGTTTTCAATCCCTTTTCAAGAGTGATTTTTGCGTTCTATAAAGCACATTCAATGGAGAAGGTGCCAGCAGTGTGTGGGATGTAGATCCCTGTGATCTGGGTGATGTGTGCTTAGTGCTGGGTCACTGCCACAGCTTCTGGCTTCTTTCTGGGCTCTGTTTCACCTCCCTGCTGGTTCCTCAGAATGGCTGAGGTGGGCAGCAGCCCCTGGAGAAGTTCCAGGGTTTCCAGTATTGAACTTCAAATATTAAATTTTGTTTTTAGAGAATGACGGTGGCATTTGAAGAGCTTCGTGTGCAAGCAGAGAACGACAGATTGGAAATGAGTTTCAAATGTGAGAATTCTGTTTGTTGAGTTTATGCAGTTGGCTCATTTTTGTACTTCATAGCTTGTGTTACACATGCAGTGTCAGGGCAGGCAGATGTGAAGTGCTGGAATGGTGAGCAGCTCACACTGAGACACTGGGACCCTTCTTTTATTCCTGCTGCCTTTGGTCACTGCCTGGCCCCTTCTGTTGCTGTTCCACTGGGCCAAAGCTGGAACTTTATTTCTCAAACAGTCACTCAAAATTGAAGTTTTGTCTGTGAAGTACAGTCTAGAGATCAATACTTACTTCCCATAGTTTGTTTATTTAAATGATAATGCACGAGTGTATAGCTACAGAAACTTTAGCTAAATGCTCTCTCTCTGTATGTATAGCCTGCTATGTTCCTGTTTCATTCTCACTTGCTCTTTTCTGTTTGTATTTTCATAATAAAATCAAACATTGCGTCAACAATTACTCTTGGGAAACAAATGGTACAGCTGTACAATTCCAGGCAACCTTAAACTGGAAGTTGTATTGAGCTTGGAGTTTATTTCAGCTAGAATGTTAACTATGGATGTTACTGTATCTCCAAAGTAAAAGAAGAAGCAGAAAAAGTGGACAAGTTTGAAAAAGAATGCAGACTGGAAGTCAGTCAAAAGGAAAAGCAGGTTTGCTCATTTTGCCATCTAAGATGTAGAGCTTTATTTGGGACTAATGGGGCAATGCAAGAGCCAAGAAGTGTTTCTGGGTATTAGTAAAAAAGACAAAATAACATCTGAAGCTGCATTTAAGTCAAATTCTTCTAAGTTTAGTGGTGTTTCAGTCCCTTTAGTCTACTGGAATTTATGGTTTGATTTTGAATTGGAGAACTTTTTTGTTTAGAGTAATGTGACTTGATCAATATTTGGCTAAGATTATATCTAGACAAATATTATCTATCTATCTGTCTATCTATCTATCTATCTATCTATCTATCTATCTTGAATGACAGCAAAATGTCTGCTTATCATACCTGGGTACAAATGAAAATTAATATCTTTCCCTTCTCCAGACTTCATGATGATATTTCTTGCATTTTTCTAGATTTCAGCTCTTACCATACAGAGAGATGAAAAGGATGATGTCATAAAAGACATCAAGGCTCAGCTGCAGACGTCACAAAATAAGATTGCTGACTTAATGGAAGCAAAATGTAAGAGTTCTGCCTGCTGTGTTTAAATGTAATTGTTTATAGAATTGAAATGTAATTGTTTATGAATCTTTATTTATTATATGTAATTGTTTATAGAAGCATAGGAAACAGGGCCATGATAGTCTTATTCTGTTGCTGGTTGGCAGCAGAATTTTGGGGCCTTGAAGGCCTTATTTTTGTTTGGAACAGGAGCTGCTCATGTGGGAGCAGGACTGGCAGGGCAGTTTTTAGGGTGAGTCAAGCATTGAGAGCTCTTGAAAATTGCAAGGGGAAAATATGTTGCTTCAGTTTTGCAAATGTACCGTCAGGCACATGTCACAGAGGAAACTTACTTTTCAGAACTTGATTTTCAATATTTTTAAGCCATCTATATTTTAATTTCATCTATTATTTTATAGTATATGATGTCAGTACCATTAGTCTTTGTTACATTCTTTAAATGTATGTAATTTTCCATTTTTAGCAGCATTTTTTAGTAAATAATCCTATTTTTAAAAATATAAACATCTTTTTTTGCTTAGTACATAATGAAGAAATGTTAAAGGAATCCCAGGGCAGTAAAGAACATTTGAGGGCAGAGCTGGAAGAGGCTAAAATTTCATTGCAAAAGGCAGAGGTATCCCTTGCTTATAGTTTTACAATACAAATAGACTAGATGAGTATTTGCATAAGTAATTATGGATACTTTAGACATGAAACAGCTGTAGCTCTTTGTTGCAAAACATGTTTAGAAATGATATCATGTCTTGAAGGTTACTCAGAAGAACTTGGAAACTGAATTCCAGACTACAGTGAAAACATTAATTCAGGTCACTGGAGAAAAGGAAGAGCAGGAGGAAGAATGTAAAAAAATGAAGGCTTTGCTTGCAGCCCTGACGGAGGAGTTTGAGACTTCTGTTGCCAATTTGAAAAGCTTGCTGCAAGAAGAACAAAATAGGTAAATTAATGAGTTTAAATTCCAAGAGTGATCTTACAGGTTGCAGTCTATGACGAAATCAATAACAATTGGAAATGAAGCTGAAATTTTTTTCACACAGTGGTCTAAATGCAGAGAATTTAATGTATTTTTTTTTTGTTTGTGATAGTTGATACTGTATAAAAAGTAATCTTTTGCCTCCTCCAACTTTCATAATTCTGTCTTTAAGAAATACAGATTTCTGTAGGTATATATTTGTTTACTTTTATGTCTACTGTTCTGAGGTTTTAAAAGTGAAATTTGATGTGTGTTGCAGGCAGATCTATCACCTGCCTGTTGAAAGATAAATGTTCTTAAAGTGCTTGTGCTAAGACTTTGTCTTATTGTCCTGTAAGTTTCAAATGCAGTGCTTTGTACCCTACATTTGGGATTTTTCATTTACCATTTCCTTAGATTAAAGAAATCTGAAGATGATTCAAAGCTGCTTATCTTGGAGCTCCAGAATAAATCTGCTGAACTGAGTAAGGCTTGTAGAAAGGCAGAAAATGAGCTAGGCAGTAATAAAAATGTTTTCTGCTCTTTTCTGGAAATGGACTGTCTCTGATAGCTGGAGAAATGATTTTACAGTGCCTGTACCTGTCAGGAATGCCTGGATTTATTTTTACTCAGCTGATCCCTTTTCTTTGGGGGTCATTGCTGCTGGCAGCAGCCAAAGGGCAGTGCTGTGCACAGCTCCAATAGTCAGACCATTCATGCATGAATTCTTCTGGAGGTAATTTTGGTTTGCAGCTCAGAGCAGCAGCACTGCAGGTGCCAGGAGTGACTTGTGCAGCAGAGATAAAACCTCCCATGGAGGTTTCTGTGACCCTCCTCATGCTGGAAGTGCAATGATGCTGGCAGGGGTTGTCTTTAAATATCATCAATTTGATATCCTGTGGTTTCTAGGGATGTGCTCCTTAGTCCCCAGAGTAAGAGCTCTGCCTTGCTGTTGAGAACTTGCAAAAAATACCAGAATTGTGAATGTGCACATAGAAACCATTTGGAAGTTAGTAACAACTGGTTTCCTTTCTCAGCATATCCATGTGATACCATATTCAGCAGTTCAGATTTTTTTTCTGGAACAATGCAGGTGCATCAATACTTGGAGAATGATCTAGTCTTACAGTCCATGGTTTATTTGAAGTTGTAATTGTGGAAAACATAATAGGCTCTAAATTTTTTTGAAGATAATATTTAGTTTCTCTTCAGATATAGATTTGCTAATGTCTGAATCATTTTTTCAAGTCTACATTTAGATTAAGTCATAAATTAGCTTTTCAGTTTCTTAACTTAATCCAACAAGTTTTGAGAACTGGGTATTGCAAAAGGGGAAATGTTTTATACTGCCTGCTAAATATGAAAAATCATTTATGTTCCATTAATTTTACATTCCATGTGCTGTAGAAGAGATGACTAAAGTGAAATGTGATAAAGAAGTGCAACTTGAAGAGCTGTCAGAAACTCTGGTAAATGTTCATTTTATTAATCTCATGGCATTTGCTCTTCATATGAAATTCCTCTTGCTTTGTAAGTATCTTAAATGTCATAAGTAAACTCCATCTAGTCTACCTTAACATTTCTACTAAACTTTCTCACACACAATTTCAGTGTTTTCTTTGAAGAATTCTTTATTGCCTCTGTTTTTCTTGTCTCCTGTGCTTTTGGTTTTGCTTGTCTCCCATGTTTTTGGTTTTCCTTCTCAAGGTTTTTGGTTATTTCCTTCTTTGTTCATGCCCATTCAAATGCCACTCCCTCTGGATATAAAGTTTTCCCATTTTTTCTTCCTTCCAGGATGGTAATTAGCTCTGGCCTCTGTGAACCCTGCTGTGCTGTGACACAGGCCCATTTTCTGTCACAGAAGTCTAAGCTATATGAAATACACTCTTAACAGAGGTTTATTTCCATTATGATTTTATATTTACAAGCCTAACAAGAATCCATATCAACTAAAGTTAAGATAGTCTGAAATCAGGTGTGCATTTTACTGTGTCTGCTTGTTGTTACAATCTGTGCATTGAGTGTTCTGAACTAAGTTTCACTCATTTTCTAAAATGGGTAAATTGGAGCACTTTTACTGAAGAAGAATCTTGAGGCTAGTACAGAAAATTTGCAGAGAGAGAAACATTTGGAGAGAGAAATGAAAATACTCTCCAAATGAGAGAGGTCTGAAGAAAGGCAACAGTTACATGTTTTTAGAAATAGTGAAGTTGCACATCGTGACTTGGATACAAGTTTATACATAAGAAACAGCACCCAGAGCAGGGTCCCACCCTAATTTTGCAGCCCAGGTAATGAAACTCACAGCAGAGGACAGACATGAACAGCACTGGTGTCACAGCTCACTATGTCACACCACTTCCAGATCCCAGCAGAGACTGGGAAGATCCAATCTGGATAATCCATGGCATGGATGTTGTTGGGTTCTTCTGAAAGCCTTGTGCTCTTAGTTCATGTCTGATGACCTCCAGCAGTTGGAGTTTGCACATGGGAACTCAAAACTCTTCCTTTTCATTTTGCAGAAAGAATTCCATGGTTTGAAAGCACAGCTGACAAGAACAGCTGAGAAGGAACAAGATTATTTAAAGCAGCTTGTGACTCTGAAAACAGATCTTGAACAAGAGGCGTATGACCATTTTGAAAATAGAATATTGAATTAGTTTTGGTGTAATATAGAAGTTGCTTTAATCCACAGTGAAATGAACTATGATTGTTTTCTAATGAAAGTTTTGAACCACATATATGCCATTAATTATATGCTTACATTTCTAAATTCCACTTTCTCTATTTATGTGTATTCTATGGCATATGTAGTTGTTCTTTCACTTATTTAACAAGAAGAGAAAGTTTCTGAATTCATTGTTAATCTTGCTTTAAAATACATAATCTTCACTAACCATTATATATATATAAAAGTTGACTCTGATTTTCTTTCCTTCTTCTGTCACCTTCTTACATCTCTCTGACTCTGCTGCAAAGCTTATATTTGTAGATAAAGGCCTGGACTTCTTTCAGCATGGAATAACACTTGATAATGGGTATTTTTAATTTAAAAGGAGATTTCAAAATGCATCTTCTTATTCCTCTTGGCCATTTGTTTTAAATTAGGTTAAAGAATGAACAGCTAACAGTGTATCTCAGTAAGCTTTCACTAGAGAAAGAACAAACAGCACAAGAGAAAAATGCTGTGGCTGCAGAACTCCAGAAGCTGCAAGAACAACAAGAGGCAAGTTGTAAACTTCCAGCTTTCTTGAAAGGACAACACTCAATTTGGCAAATGACTCCGTTTTACAAATTAGATGATGAGCTGCAACATGACTTGGATCTGTAAAGTACCTGAGCAAATTTTTTTGTGTTTGAATTGGAAAGGAAGTGTATTTACACTTGTGAACAAGGCAGGTCTGTGTGCTTTGGATGGCTTTGAATTTTTTAAGAAGTCACTTTGAATTTTATTTCTTTGCTGACACAAGGGTCTTTATTTAGGATAGTAAGAAAAAAGAAGACAATACAAAGCAGTTAGTTGAAAATCTAGAAGAGGCAAATAGCCAGCTAAGGCAAGTAAAACCAAATATTAATAACTGATATTGTTAAAGGAAGTAGACTCAAATAGTTAGTTGTGTTCAAATGTTGCTTTCTGGGATTTTTGATTAATGTTTTTATAGATTACATAGCTAAACAGAAACTTTTCAGAATTGCTGTTGGCCAAGTAGAAATTTTCTCAGATTAGAAATACCAATTGCTGCAGGAACAATGTTTGCCATCATTTTGTATTCCATAGTAGGAGCTGTCTTGTTTTGCATTAGACATCTCAGGTGTGAAGGAAATTCAAATGGAAGCTGAAGGTTATGGATGAAATGTGACAAGGCAAAACTGGATCAGAGTTACTCTCTGTATCCCCAGTTCAACAGACAGGCAGCTCCCATGTTTCACAGCTGCATTGCAATAGTCCAGGTCAGGATGTATTTTCCTGGGGTTCCTGGAACATCTTTTCCTACTTACAAGAAGTATGGACAGTTCACATATTGACTTACTGGGCCTGTTGCTGCATTTTAAGAACATTTTCATTGAGCAGCTTATGTGAAGTTCCCATCAACATTAGCAGCTCTTTTCAGAAAATAAAATATGGGTTTGTTAGAAGTACTGAAAATAAGTTAAAGGCAATAAGGAAATATTTACTAATGCTTGTTAATTTGGCACTTAGAAATGAACTGGAGTCTTTGAAGGAGAAAATGGCAAAGACAGGTGAAGAGATGAAAAGTACACTGGATGAAAGAGAAGAAAATGTATGTCCTGTGTCATGAAAATATCTTACAGAACCTGCAGGGCAGCATTCAATGTAAAATCTTTGTTGGGATTTTTTCTGCAAAGCTCTGCCTGGGGGATGTGATCTCTGCCAGAGGTTTCTTCTTTCCCAGCTGCTGCCAGCTGTGCCCTTGCGTGTCCCCATGTGAGCCCTGGTATTTCAAAAGACAAGCACAGTCACTGGGATGTTCACTCTGTGCTGGAAGTTTAATATTAAAGATTTATTTGTTTGTTTTCAGGCAAACAGAGAACCTGCTTTTCTGTTTTTTCATATACCCACTCAGTGATGGATGGGCTCTGGATTAGCTTTTTATATGTAGTGTGAGTTTGAGCTGAAATAGATTCAAACATTTTTACTTTTCTTTCTATTGGTTCAAAGCAACCTGGGGTTTTTAGCAAATTTCAAAATTTCATTGTAAAAGTCAAAGATTTACAATTTAATTTCAGGTTAAGAGAACTGAAAATGAAATTTCAAGAAAGGAAAAGCCATTGAAGATTCTAGAAAATAATTGGGAAAATTCATTTTTTCATGGATGTAGGGAACTTCATACAAGTGCATTTTTTAAATTGTGAAGATCTTGGGGTTTTTTTCTTCTTCTTTCTTAACTCTATAACCACTAAGGAACTGGTTCACTGCTATTAATCAACATCTTGTGGTACTTTATGGCTAAAACTCTGATTATTCTAACATGGCAGCTGGTGTTTCAGTCCCATTGGAACAAACCAGACTGGTGCAAGGGCAGGTTTGAGAACATCTACAGGAATTGCTCACATAGGGAGTCATTTGTAGAACTCACTAACTCATGTCTGAAATATCTCTTTCAGATGAATAATTTAAAGAAACAGATGGAAAATAAAACCAAATGCATTGAAGAGTTGCAGCAGGAGGTGTGTAGAGATTTTAAATGTCACAAATACATAAACACATTATATTTTGGGTTGCCCTTTCAGAAGGTTTGTGTCTGCTGTGATGTCTTTAGATACACCTATGTAACTTAAACATTTTCCTTTCTTATCCTAACCCTGAGCAAATTAGAGAGTCATCTTAGGGATCACTTGATTTGTTAAATGAGCCTTAATTTGAAAAGAGCAATTACAAAAATAATATCTTTAATAAACTTCTACTCTTTTTCATTTAGTGCATAGTGTTATTTATGTATGTGTATGAGTATCTCAGTTACCACTAGTAGAAAAGAATTCTGCACTGGCACAAACTGTAGTAACTTCACTGTAAAAATAAATAACTTGTATTTTTGGTCATGACATCTTCACACCTTCTGTCAGCAGCATCATAGTTTTAATTTCCATTCTGCACCTCATTTGTTATTCCTTGCTGCTGCTCAGGAGGAGCCTTTCTGAAGGTCATAAAGGAACAGTAATTATCACAGAAATTAGCTGAACATTCATTTGTTTGAAGAATTGTTCTGGAGCCTGAGCTGCACAACAAAGAGTTATTTGCCTGATGAAAACTGGAATATCTTGATGCAGTTAAACCATGACATAATTCTATTAACTTATTGAGGTACAGTGCTTGTTTTGTTTTATTTCAACAGAATAAGGTGCTGAAAAAGAAAATTACTGCAGAAAGCAAGAAAAGCAATACTTATGAAGGGAAGGTAGGTTTAAATAACATCGTGTAGAAGATGAGGTGAGTGTTTTTAACTTCCAGTGTAGGTAATGATAATACTTGTTATACATTCTGAGCTGGTTTATGGATCTAGGATACAGACTTTGCAGGAATGAGCTCATAGTTTTTAGAAGATGCTTCCATTTTTAATCATTGGGCACTGACTATTGGACATTTAAGAGATGGATTCACATTGCAATTAATGATGTTTCCAATCTGTTCCCTTTTTTTTTCTTTTGTTGATAGTGGACTGAACAGGGTTCAGCAACCTCATTGTAACAGAAAAGTATTTAAAAGAAATATATATATAAATATATTACTCTTTTTAGGCTGTTCTTTAAATGTGTTCTTCAGTGGCAATCCCTCTGATGGGAATATTGTGTCCAGCTTTGGGTACTGCACTTGAAGAAAAGTGGACTTTTTTGAGGATATTCATATGAAAAACTTAAAAGGAAAAACTGTAGTCAAAATGCACAGCTGGGAGAAAATGTACCATAAAACCTGTGAAAATCTGATACAGATTTACAAGAGAGGGAATAAAATCTCCATCTGTATTTGTTTTTTTTCCAAGGCATTCACAGCATTTAGGGTGACTGCTTAGGGCAGTCTTCCCCATTGTGCTGTTGCCATTTTTCCTTTGAGTATTTTCTAACTCACTTCAGGCCAAAGTTCAACTCTTTATTAAAAAAAACCCTGAACTTTTAAATAGGAACCACTTGAATCATATACCTGAAAAGTAACAGTGTTTGTGCTCAAAAATAAGAGGTAAGAAAAAATAATCAACATAGTCATTCCTAAACAAATAACAGCAGCAATTCTGCTTTCTCCAAAGGTGAATAAATTGCAGTTAGAAATGGAAAATATGAACAAGCAACATAAGGAAGAAGTTGACATCTATCAAAAAGACATAGAAACAAGAAAAGTAAATGAAAATAAACTTCGTGAAGAGGTGAGAGGTGTTAATTTTTACTGCAATTTATTTTTTTTAGTTTAAAATGTTGTTCTGAAGCTTTAATATCCAGAGTCCTTGCTCATATTTCAGTCTTATCAACATAAATGGAACTTGTTTTGTATGCCTGTGAGCAAAGCTTTAGTACATTAGGTGCTTAGGTTGAAATATTTGAATATGTCTTTGACAATGAGAACTCCATTAAAAATTCCTTCTTTCACGATATAGTTCAAAGAAATTCCACCCTTGGTATAAAGTCAGCACAATTAAATTAAATTATAACGTCTCCCACATTAGGATTTTTCCGCCCACACTTTTTTGATGGCAATGCTAAGAAATGTTAGGGCAGAGTGCTTGAAATGGCCTTTTGGTTTGCAGTGAGCTTGCCTGCCATGGCTGTACCTTTGATCTTGCCCATTTTAACAATCTGCAGAAAAGATGAGGGATTTGAAAGGGATCTTAAAAGCAAATAAAGCCCAAGTGGGACTGCAAACTTTGCACCCACAGCGGGAAGAAGAAATTGAGATTTAAAAGAAATATATTGTTATGTTGATGAATGAAATGCAATTTATTACTGACAGGTAGAAAAGATGAGGTTGCTTTGTGATGAAACTGCAATGATACAGAGAGAAACTGATGCCAGATGTCAGCACAAGATAACCGAGATGGTGGCACTGATGGAAAAGCACAAGGTCGGAGATTTTCCTGCTTGCTGTGGTTTGCAATGGGTGATACCATGTCAATACCATGTTTATAATTTGTGACACCACGTTAATGACCTTTCAAAAGCAGAAACAGGCCTGAGTCTGGGAAAAGGAAGCTGAACACATGCTGGACTTTGCATCATCTAAAATCACATTCATTTGAAGAATATGAACACATTCCTATGGGCAGATACATTCCATTCATCTAAACTTCTGGGATTTTTAGATTTTTTTTTTCAATTCAGGCTTCCTTTGACACCATCTGAATGCAATATTTTTCAGTATCAGTTTGGCCTCTTTCTCAGAGGTTACCTAGTGACTGTCAGCAGTTTAGCCTGACACATTTTAGTTTACCTTTCTATTCCTCATTTTGCAATATCTTTAGCAGCTACATTAATAAAGATGGCACAGCTGGCTCTTAGTGCTGAGCACATATTGCTGCACAGAAATAAAGCACTCTCTGCCAGTCCACAAAATAATACTTGAATTGAGCATTTCCTGTTTTACAGTTTCTGCAGAAGCATCAATGAATCTTTTCTTTATGAATCTTAAGAGCCTGGTTTGAAAAAATGATGTTTTAAGACTGGATAACTCTATATTGCAACATTTAGTCACATGTTTTGAGTTTGTTGTTGGTTTGGTTTTTTTACCACAGAATGAATATGATAAAATGGTTGAAGAAAAAGATGCAGAGTTAAAAGTATATAAAATGAAACAGCAAAAGCAGTTCTCATCAGAAAGGGCACTGGTAAGGAGCACTTTGCAATGGTCAATAATTCAGTGAAGGGGCTGATGTCCTTGTGTAGTGGTTTTATACTGGCTAAGTGCCAGGACCACACAAAAAAACATTCACTCATTTTTCTCTGCTATTGTTGAGCAGAAGAGGGGAAAGAAAAATTCAAGGACTGAGTTGAGATAACGATCAGGAGAAAAACACTTTGAGGGTAAAGCAGATTCAAACTTAAATAGTGCAAAAAAATTATTATTAATAGAATTAAAAGTGAGTAATGATAATTAAACGCAACCCTTAAAACACCTTTTTTCCCAATCCCTCCCTCTTGCCCACCGACAGCACAGAGAGACAAAAGATGTGATCTTCGGTCAGTTTGTGACTTGTAAAGATTTTTTTTCAATTTGCTTAGAGAGTTTCTTTTTCCTGCTGTGCTCTGGGGTCTTTCCCACCAGAGACATTCTCTGGGAACTCTTCCAGTGTGCTTTTAATTTTTACCCGCAGCAGTCCCACCCAACCTGCTGCAACAGATCTTATTCTGGGCATTAAAAACTCAAAATGTTTCTAAAAATAAATTGCAGTAGCAGTGTGTTTGTGTCTGCTCCTCCAGGTAGTGGGTCATGTTCTGACTTCCCACTTTGAATAGGAAACTTTTGTTTTAAATATTTAGATTGTGCCCTCTCACCCCTGTTCTATTGTGCCCTCTCACCCCTGCTCTCCCAAGGGTTTTAAGGTATTACCTTGAACACTTCTGATCAAGTACCTGTTTCTTACAGTGCTTCAGTCTTTGTTAAACAAGCTAAAGCAAAGCTTCAAGTATAGGGCTGAAAAGCAAATAGAATTATCTTGTGTATCTAATGAGTGTCCCTGTTAATTACTGCCTCACTTGGGACTGTTTTCCTTTTTCTGGGCTGTGCAGAGTTAACCCTGTCCTTTGTTTAACGGTTTGTAGGAAAATGAGCTGTCATGTTTGAAAAGGGAACTGTCCTCCCTTAAGGAACAGCTGAGAGCAGAAATGGAAGAAAAGGTGGAGTTTTTTATTCCCTGAGCAGTGGGGGTGAGAGGTGTGGCCTGGGCTTGTGCTGTGGGAGGAGTTGGGTAAGAAATGAAACTGAACAGAAAAACAGTGACTTTGGAATGCTGGGGTTGTGCTAAATCTGGTCATGTATTTGTGTGAACTTTGTAACAGTCTGTGATTATAGATTACATATAAATAAACAAACAACAAAACAAAACTCTCCTTGATTTTAGTTAATTTTAACTAGCTAAAGCAAAAAAGTTCCCTAAATTGAAGGGGTTTTTCAGTGATTTTTGAATGCTGGGGTTGTACCAAACCTGGTCATATTTTAGTGTGAACTTTGTAGCAGTCTGTGATTATAGACTGTGCTCTGTAATTAGACCAAGAAGATTTTTAACAACTGAATTCAAATCAATATTTCCTTGCTGTCACATAACTCTTTTGTAGGAGAATCTTGTAAAAGAGCACTCTGGCAGTGTGATTCCTGAAAGTGAAAAGAAACACAAGGTAACTTTAACTTTTTAATTGCTTTTAGAATTTGGTAGTATTTATATGTGTAGAATCAATTGAAGTGCCATGATAATTTATTTCCATTCAACAAAAGACGGTAGAATGCTTTAGACTTAAAATTTTAAATTATAGAAAATACAAATTGATGTTCCTGGGACTCCTAAACCTTGTTTAGATCTATGCAGTGAATCTATTCATGTAAAAAATAGAAACTCTCCAAATTATATTCCTAAAAAAAAAAAAAAAAAAAGTCTTCTTCAGTACAGGAAGCCCCTTGGGCAGTCCAACATTGAAGTTTTGTAACTCCTAACAGTGAATTTTTCTTGTTGCATTTTTCTGCCTGTATTTCTTACTTCTCTGTAGATTATTTTTTTTCCCCCTGGGATAAGAAGGGATTTTAAAGGGTCACACCATTCCATGGAGATATGAGACAGCAGTTTCTGGAAGGGCTCCCAGTGTGTAATTTTTCTTGCTCAGTTGTTGATTTTTTTTATGTCTCTAGAACTGATTTACTTAGTCTTAAAAGTGTCCATTTGTAAAGGCACTTTTCCTCTATGGAAGAGAAAAAAGCTGATACAGCTGTAAAAATGGTCAAAGTATCAAAGTAGTCCTGACTGCAGGACTGACCCTTCTTCCCTGTCAGGAGTTCACTTGTGGTTTTCACATTGGAACAATGGAATCCAGCACCATTTTGAGGTTATCTGTCTAAAAAAGGACTGCACTGGACCATTCAATGCTTCTCAGTTTCACTTCTAGTGAAAAGACTATTTTAAGAAACACCAATCTTGATGTAGCTACCAATCTTTCTTTGAAAGCCTTTTCCTGCAGTTTTGTTTGTTCCCATTTTCTTTGATGTTTATCAGAGTCCAATGTAGTGGCTGCAGTTCAGAATAACCTGAATTTCTGCAGATAAACACGGAGAACTTAAATACAATGTGCCATGAAACTCAGCTCTTCCATAGCTTCTCCTTCATTCTCCTCATTTGGCAACAAAAATAATATAAAAAATGATATTTCCACCCCACCCCACTTTGTTTGGGTCTTTGCTCCATCTTTGGATGGACAGATCAGAGTTCCACCATTTCTCTCAGGTGAATTCTTGGACACTCAGACTGTAAACTGGGTCCTGAGTTTGGCTTTAGATTCCACACTTAGCCCATAAAATATAATCTAAAAATAGAAACATTTTCTTTTCCAGACATGTGTTATAAAGACTCCTCCAAGGGATAAAATGCAGAGTGGAAGAAGCACAAACCTGCCTGCAGGGCAGAGCAGCAGGAAAAAGCAGAAAGTGCTTGTGCAGCTGGACACTGAGTCACACAGCTCTGAGCACACTGGCCTCCTGGTAAGAGCCAGAGAACAAATCATGGGCTGAGCAGCTCTTTGTGCTCACTGCTGGGGCCGAGAATGGAAATAAAGAGTTTGGGCTTCCACATTCCAGCCAATATTTATGTATATTTTTAATTTATTGGTTCTTTCTGGAATTGTAGTTGTATGTACATAATTAACATTCTTTTTATTGAACTGTTATGCCTCATAATGACAACTTTTCTTTTTCATAATTTAATATCCTTAGGCAGAAAGAAAAAGTAATTTTAATGTAGTGTGACTAAGTAACTTTTAATTTAACTTTCAACTTTTAATCATATAGAGCATAGTCTCGGAAGAAGAAACATTTAAAAATCTGTACAAAGATTATCCACAAGCTTCACAGTTACATTCCACAGCACCAAAAAAGGTATGTTAGCCTTTCCTAAGATTAAAGCAAGCAGTTAATCAGATTGTTTACAGAAACGAAAGGATGGCTTTATTTTCCTTCCCAGAGCCCAGCTCCATGCAGTGTGAAATCTCCAGGCTCTGCTCTGAAACTCAAAACCATGAGGAGGATGCGCGAGGCGGGCTGGACTGCGCTCTCCACAATGGACAGGAAAAGGAAAATTAAAGATGCTGTAAAGCTCTTTGCTTAAAATGCAGAAATGCCCAGTGCCCTGGCATTGCTTGCAGGGCTGTTTTTCTCTCAGAGTTGGTGCTTTCTTGCATTTTTCTGTCATACTAAATGTGTTTAATACTGTGTTCATTCCTTTACACATATAAACTTTATAGATCTATAACTGCAACCCCTGCAGAGCATCTTCCACCTTTCCTCCCTTGTGCTTCAAAATGTTGGGACACAAATTAGCCAATTTTAAATTTGGAAATAAGTAGAACTACACAGAAAGTTGTTTCAAAGCTGTTTCTGGCATTAGAAATTCTGGTTTCAAAGAACTTCTGTTCTTTTACATTTACTCTGTTTTTCTTAACACATAAATACTAAGTGGAAGAAATGTAGCTGTTAAATGAATGTTCTTTTACCTGAAGTCCTCTTGCTTTTTCCTGCATTTTAATGGCTGTTAGACCTGTCTTTTTAGACTGTTTTGTTTTCAGTATGTTAAAATGGTTTTGAAACTTCTAAAATTTCTGTAGAATTACTTGTATTTAAAAAGATTTCAGCTTCACAAGGAGTAAAATATGCACATTATAAGATTGTGAAAACAATGTTAAGATGCCATTAAATTCTTTATCTGAAATATAAAGTGTGGGACTATTTGTTGTTGCTTTAAATATTTGAACACAGACAGAAATCACCCACCAGCCTTCCTAGGGACCAGCAGAAGTGCAAGGATAGATTAGAACATCTATTTCTGTATTAATCCTTGGTTAATCTTTGTCAGGGTCTCTGGCTGGTCAGAGTGACCCCGAGAACAGTTCCAAAGTCACTTTTCCCAGCCCGGTGCTTGAAGAAGGAGTCAGGGCTCTTCATTTCTCAGTCTCAAGGTTGTTTCATTTATCTTATCTGTAAAAAATTTTCTCCTGCCCTGCCAAGGTGAGCTCAGCAGGACAGTCTGAGGCATTCTGCCTCCCCCGGGGCAGTGTTATGTCTTTATACTACAAACTACGTGTACAATGTTTACAATTGCTTTCCAATACCTATCACCTATGTTAGACAGTGAGCTTCTACTCTAAACCGATCTGTAAGTGCTACCAACACAGCAGAAGAAGAAGAAGGAGAAAGCTGGACACACACAGTTCCCTCCATCTTGCCCCCTGAACCCCCATACCAGAAACCCCAAAATCTACTTTTTCACCCCGTAATAGCTTCACTAATACGCTACCTAAACTGTTGTGGTTTGCTGATCTTCATAGAAGGTTGGTAACTTGCTCCATGGGTCATAATCAAACCACAGGGGCATTTTGGGCTCTATGCCAGGGTCTCTGAGCCCCCTGGAAGGGGTCTGGGCTGCTCAGGACAGCCAGAGGGATGTCCTGGGTCCTGACAAATATTGGTTTCACAACAATGACAAACCCTGCTTCAGAGCCTAGACATAACAAGAAAACTACAAGTAAATCTTAATCCCCGAGCCCCCTGCCCATCGCTGGGGGCTCTGGGGGTTTCTCCCCCTGTCCCGGTGTAGGATTGATGGGGGTGGCACGGTCGGGACGCATGGAGATGAGAGATCTCTGCAGCCAGGTCGTGGAACTTGGGGTTGTGATAAATAGGTGTGATTCGTGCTGATAAAAATTGAAACAGTAATCAATATTGATACAGTAATTAATATTTGAGAATAATAAAACAGTTAATAGCTAAAAGTTGTAATGCCAAAGAAGAGAGGGAAAGGAGGGTCTCCACCCACCCCCCCCTTCCCAGCAGATGTTCTCAAGGACCACAGGAAAGAAGCTGAAGATACCGTTGCTAAAAATGACCAAGAACCTGGTTGGGTCCAAGAAAATGCTAATTATAAGGGACTTATTGCCTTGATATGCAGATGCAGTGATACATTAGTCTTGGCTTACATTGTACTGGCTTGGTGCGCATGTATAACCCAAAGGTGAATTAAAGGACAACGAAGAAGACTACAGAGCCTTCATCAGTGACGACCCCCAAAGACTTGTGTGACCACCAAACCGAGTGGTGGCGCATGCGTGATAAGGGTGGTAATGAGGGCGGAGATAGAGATATGATGAACCGAAAATGGGAGGAGATGGCATTTACACATGGCATATAAGGGGTGACTTTCACTTGGCAAGCTGGTACGTGAAGTGGCAAGGGTCATTGAACTCTGCCCTCCGTACCCTGCGGTTGTTTTTGCTTATGCGCTATTATTTGAACCAAATTATCACTAATTTATATATTTTCTAAACTATTCAATTAAAATTGCTGCTACCTTAAATATTATTTGGTTTTTTTTTTATGATGGATAATTGGGCAAACATAACAGGGTTTATTGCAAAGGGCCTGGCTGCAGGGCCCTGCTGGGATTTGGGGTTTATTGCAAAGGGCCTGGGTGCAGGGGCCTTTTGGGATTTGGGGTTTATTGCAAAGGGCCTGGGTGCAGGGCCCTGCTGGGATTTTGGGTTCATTGCAAAGGGCCTGGGTGCAGGGACCTTTTGGGATTTGGGGTTTATTGCAAAGGGCCTGGCTGCAGGGCCCTGCTGGGATTTGGGGTTTATTGCAAAGGGCCTGGCTGCAGGGCCCTGCTGGGATTTGGGGTTTATTGCAAAGGGCCTGGCTGCAGGGCCCTGCTGGGATTTGGGGTTTATTGCAAAGGGCCTGGGTGCAGGGACCTGCTGGGATTTGGGGTTTATTGCAGAGGGCCTGGGTGCAGGGCCCTGCTGGGATTTGGGGTTTATTGCACAGGGCCTGGGTGCAGGGCCCTGCTGGGATTTGGGGTTTATTGCAAAGGGCCTGGGTGCAGGGCCCTGCTGGGAGCTGCAGCCACAGCTGGAGCAGGCCCGAGAGAGGAGAGGGGGAGAGAGGATGAGAAGGTAAGAGAGTAAAAGCATAAGAGAGTAAAAGGGGTAAGAGCATCTAAGGCAAGAGCTAAGAGACAAGAGGTAAGAGCAAGAGTAAGAGAGGTAAGAGCTAAGACAGCGAAGTTCCCATTACAATATAATAAATCTTCTTCTGTGTTGAATATTCTGATTCTCACTAAGCAATCTAGTACAAGATATAAATCCTACAGCATTTTCATACCACCTATAAGAATCATTACATTACCATACTGTGCTACATTTTAAACCCTAAAAACTCCTCTGTGGACCCCTTCAGTAGGGGCTGCTCTGACCCTGGGACCTGCCTGCAAGCAGAGGGAATTGTTCCATCAAAAGGGGATTACTTTCAGCGGCCACACCGTTGTTTTCCCGTTGTTCAGTAACTGAGGGATCTCAAAGCTTGCTTTCATTTCAATCTCGCTTATAGTTTCCATATTCTCAAAATCTTTTGCCAGACAATCATATTTGTAAGGCTTTCCTGTTTCATCTTCCCCAACACCCCAGAGCCGGCGCTGCTGCGGCCGTGGGGCAGAGGGGGTGCGAAAGGGGGATCCGGGCTTGGAGCGGGAGGAAGGGGAGGGAGAGGGGAAGGGGAGGAGCAGGAACAGGAGCAGCACGGAGGGAGCAGCCCGAGGAGGAGCAGCAGCAGGGCAAGGAGCATTGCGGGGTTCCACGGCGAGCCCGCAGCTCGGCTGGGCCCGGCAGCATCGCATTGCCCCGCGTCCCGCAGGTGAGCGCCGAGGGGAAGCGGCAGCTCCGGGAGGGTTTTTGGCGGGGAAGAGGGGGATTCTGCTGGAGTTTGGACCTTGCCGATTCCGGAGTTGTGAAAAGTGCGTATTGTATGGCTCTATGCAGATATTTACTGTGGGAATCCATAAAATCAGAGGGGTTTGGGAAAGCTGCAAAAGGCAGGCCTCAGAGACAGCAGAACTGTGAGTAGGGCACAGCCATGAGATAGGTCAGCAGAAAAATTGTTTAAACTGTAGAAAAAGCAAGGGCAAATAGAACAATGCCCTGTGTATTAACGCTTGTCTGAATAGCTCTCTAAGCTGCAGAAAGTTTATTTAGCAAGATGTTAGGAAAGTTGAAGCTTAAGAATGGAGCTCAGTGCGTTGTGTTTTAAGGCTTACAAGGAGGTATTGTATTCGAAATAAGCAAGCATTGTTTTAAGCAAAGGTATGTGTGCTTATGGTGTGTGAAAAACGGCAATCACTTGTTTTTAAAATTTTAAAAGTTTAATAGCAATAAAATAGTTCTACAAATAGTAATACAATTAGAGTAATAATAATTTAGACAATTTGAATTAGGACAATACGAGACAACAAATATAAAGAGTTACGGACGTCTGGGTACCTTTTTCTAGGCAGCACAAGCCCGAAAAAGGACCCCCGCTAATGAAGATTAACCCTTAAAAACAATAGCCCATTGCATATTCATACACCTCATAGATGACGCATAAATTCCATTCAAACATTCAAACACAGGATTCTGTGGTTCTGGTCAGTGTCAGCTTCTTCCTCTGAATCCTAACAGCACCTTTGAGGCGGGAAGAAGTTCGTTTCTTCTGATAAGAGAGCAATAAATTCTTTTTCTCTGAAAGATTCAGGTGTCCTGTGGCTGCTATCTCACTGCAAGTCCTTTCTTTAAAAAAGTATCCTACATGGCATCGTTTCTATGTTAACAATTTTTATAACCTAAAACTATATTTAACACGGTACTTAAGAGAATTAATACAGCATTACTTTCTAACGCAACACATATAATATTCATTTTAATATTTGCAAAAAGCCAATCATAAAATACAGGCATTTTCACATTTACCATATGTATTTTGATGTATTGATTAGTAGTGCTGTATTAACAGTTTAATAATAAATGTAGTCTTGTAATTAAAAGGTAACTTTTGCAGTTAAAAGAAGAACTATGTCAGTGAGGTTTTTTTAAAGAAAGGAATGAGGCACTCGCATCAGATAGCAGCCACAGGACACCTGAATCTTTCAGAAAAAAGAATTTTTTGCTCTCTTTTCAGAAGAAACTAACTTCTTCCTGCCTCGAAGGGGCTGTTAGGATTAGAAGGAAGAAGTTGATGATGGCCAGACAGAATCCTGTGTTTGAATGGAATTTATGCATCATGTATGAGGTGTATGAATGTGCAACGGGTTATTGTTTTTAAGGGTTAATCTTTGTTAACGGGTGTCCTTTTTCAGGCTCGTGCTGCCCAGAAAAAGGTACCCGGACATCCATAATTCTTTGTATTTGTTGTCTTGCATTGTCCTAATTCAAATCGTCCAAATTATTATTACTCTAATTGTATTACTATTTTTAGAACCATTTTATTACTATTAAACTTTTAAAATTTTAAAAACAAGTGATTGGTGTTTTTCACAGGAGTTGAGTCCCAAATATATTTTGGTGTCGCTGAGAGAGGTATTTTTAATTCATTTGATGAGGGGATATTTTTGGATCTCTCAGGAGTGCAAAGGGGAGCAGGGGAAGTGCCTGGAGTGGAGGGATGCTGGGGAAAGGGGACCCTGGAACACCTGATGTAAAATTTCAATGGTCAATCCAAATTTTACTTCTATACCTTTTATTTTAAAGCAAGCAAGCAGCGCTGGGTGGCCGGGGAGTCACTGCTCCACTCACAGCACACACAGTTCAGTAAAGTATATATACTCTTTTTAAGCCTACAAAGCATTTTCCAATGTGCTTGGTTAGTCCAAATTAGCAAATATCAATAAGCTGAGAGCAGTAATTTCATAATATTTCTATGTTGTCCTTGATTCCTATCCTTGTGATTGTCTGGAGGGAGGCCTTACACTGGTGTCTGCTACATGATTTTGTCAAGTGCATCAAGCTTTTTATTATACATAAGCTTTTAATTGCTTTGTTGCAATATCTCTTAGCTTTACCCCAACTTCCTCTAATTTATTCTAAGCATCAGTCATCTTGCTACCTCATCTCTTTTGCTCTACTATGCTTCTTTGATTTTGATGCTTTTTTTGGCTGTTTGGTCAGAAAGTTTCAAAACCTTTCTTTGTGTCTGTTTTGGACACAGCAGATAGAAGCATTTGCTGATTCCATTGCCAATTGGCACAAATCACAAAAACAATTTCCACAGAATCAGGGGAGGGTGAGCCCTGGGACCCCCCAAAACCCCCTCATCATGTCTGAGCAGGACCCGGGAGAGGGGGAATGCCCAGGACCCACAGCCCCCCCAGCAGCTCTGAGAAGAGGGACCCCCATAACCCCAAAGTGAGGACACTGGAAACAGGGAACTCCCGGGAGAGGTTTTTGGACTCCTTGATTTTTGGAGGTATTTCTGGCCACCAGACACCCGGTGACTTCTAGAGATGGACTTGCCCAGTGGGACCTCCGAAGGCAATGCACTCACATCTTGTTTTTCCCCCAAATCAGGATTTCCCATTCCCAAACCTCATCTGGATGGAGAAGGCTGTGAGGAAGAGGAAGATGCCCCAGGGCACTGAGGCAGGTGAGGAGGAAGTCAGTGCCCCTTTTCCCCTCTGTCCTGCTCCATCTCCCAGCCCAGCACGGCCCCGGCTGCAGCACAGCCCCACTGCTGATGCTGTCCAGCCAGGGACGCACTGGGGGGATCTCCTTCCCCTTTCCCTGTGGCATGGAGGCAAATCCCATCCTGTCCTTGTCCTTCCTCCCCCAGGGAAGGAGCTGAGGATGGAGACCAGGGAGGACAAATCCCCATGGCAGAACCTCGTGGAAGAGGCTGTTTTGAGCAGCTCCAGGGCACAGGAATCCACCGGGGAGGAAAAGCCACAGAGATCCCTCAGGAGGAGGGGCTGCAAACCCAGCCCAGGGTGCTCCGAGGAGGAAAGACCCACCCTGAGCCAGGAAGGCAGCCAGAGATGTGGCCAGAGCACTGAGGTGGTGGTCCATGAGCAGCTTGATGATGGCAAGAAGCCCCACCAGTGCTTGGAATGTGGGAAGAGTTTCGGCAGGAGCGACCACCTGCTCATCCACCAGAGGACCCACACCGGGGAACGGCCCTATGAGTGTGGGGAATGTGGGAAGAGCTTCAGGATCAGCTCCCACTTGATCGTCCACCAGAGGATCCACACCAATGAACGGCCCCACAAGTGTGGGGAATGTGGGAAGAGCTTCAGGATCAACTCCAACCTGATCGCCCACCAGAGGATCCACACCAATGAACGGCCCTATAAATGTGGAGAATGTGGGAAAGGGTTCAGGAGGAGCTCCAGCCTGAAACTCCACCAGATGATCCACACTGGGATACGACCCTTTGTGTGTGGGGAGTGTGGGAAGGGCTTCCGTGACAGCTCCCGCCTGATCATCCACCAGACAATGCACACTGGGGAGTGCCCCTACACGTGCTCAGAGTGTGGGAAGAGCTTCATTGAGAACTCCGGCCTGATTCTGCACCAGAGGATCCACACTGGGGAGAGGCCCTACAAGTGCAGGGAATGTGGGAAAAGCTTCAGTCAGAGCACTAGGCTGATTCTGCACCAGAGGATCCACACTGGGGAGAGGCCCTACAAGTGCGGGGAATGTGGGAAAAGCTTTAGGCAGAGCTGCCATCTGAATGCCCACCAGAGAATCCACACTGGGGAGAGACCCTATGAGTGTTCTGAGTGTGGGGAGAGGTTTCAGAGCCGATACCGTCTCCTCAAGCATCAGCAGATTCACACAGAATAGAGGCCCTTCTGCTGCCCTGACTGCAGGAAGGGCTTTTAGAAAAACTCCACCCTCGTCACCCACCAGTGGATCCACACTGGGGAGAGGCCCTGACAGTGTCCCAAGTGTGGGAAGAGCTTCTCCCAGAACTCTGCCATGACCCAACACCAAGGGAGGCAGCAGTAAGGGATGCCCAACAAGTGCCCTGTGTGCAGGAAGAGTGTTACCTTGATTTTTAAAGATTTTCTGAGCCTTCTAATGTTTACATTCTTGTAGCAAACTTTCTCAAACACTTTCTGTAAATAACTTCTTGTTTGGCATTCTTTTATAGAAGAAGAAAAATTTGATGGACTGTTGGTTTGTCCGGTGTCATTGGAGAGGTGGCACTTTCACCCTCCAATCCACGGTCGCTTTTAGAAAACTATAAATGTTGGAGTCAGGAAATAAACTTCCCTTTTCTTCCCCTTGAGAGCAGCAGTGTGTGCGCTCGTGTTGTTTTGTGTCCTGCAGTGACAGGAAGAGCTTTGAGCGCTGCTTCAACTCCATCCCCCATTGGGGACCCCCACTGGATGGTCCACAGTGACCCTCGCTGTGCAGAGACTTGGTCATCCATGGTCCTGGTGATCCATGTTGGGAAGACACCTGGCTGGTGGTCTCCACGTCTTCCTGGCTCCCCTTGGGCACTTGGACACGGCCAGAGAAAAATCCATTGGGATGCAAACAGACATCAGAATTTCACAGGGGACAGCACAGTTTTTTACTTTTGACACCAAAAAAGTCTCACCTTTTGCATCCAATCATTGCTTCGAGTGGCATCCAGAATTCCAAGTGGTGTTGGAGGTCTTTTCCAACCTGAATCATTCCATGATTCTAATTCTCTCTGGCCCACCAGCATCTTCCACAGCCAAATGGTGATTGACTGGGGCAAAACCCAGGATTTTGGAGACAATGGAGTGGAAATCTTTCTAGAAAAGGTCCTTTCTACCCGCCCGGGCACACGGATACTCAGCCAGCATGGACCCGTAAATGCTTTTATTTTGGCCTTTATTTTCTTTCATTTTTCATTATCCTTCACCCAACACTGGGGTAAATATAAAGACATTTAACTCACACACACATGGTGACATTGTGGGACATGGGTGGGGACATGGTAGGGATGGGGACAAGGACCTGGGTGGGGACATGGTGGGGATGGGGACAAGGACCTGGGTGGGGATATGGTGGGGATGGGGACAAGGACCTGGGTGGGGATGTGGTGGGGATGGGGACAAGGACCTGGGTGGGGACATGGTAGGGATGGGGACAAGGACGTGGGTGGGGATGTGGTGGGCATGGGGACAAGGACCTGGGTGGGATGTGGTGGGGATATGGTGGGGATGGGGACAAGGACATGGCTGTGAATGGTGATATTGGGCATGGGGGGGTGTCACAGATAGAGATGGTGACATGGGGCTCTATGGCCATGGAGGAGGACATGGGGGACATGGCCATGGATGGTGACACAAGTGGCCTAGAGACAAGTCCATGGGTTGACATGTCCCTGCCATGGGGTGTCCCATGGCCAAGGACAACACATCCCCACCACCACCATGATACTGTCCCTTTCATGCTACCATTTATTCCCTGCTCCTCCCCATTGTCACCCCACTGTGAACCCAGCCAGAGACAGGGGTGGCACTTGGGGACACTCCTGTCCCCACTCCAGCACATGCCTGGGGCCAGCAGAGAAGGGGATGAAGGACAACGGGGACCGTTCCTTGCTGTTCTCCAGACTGAACCTTAGAGGACTGAACACCTGGGGTGACACCGACACAGTCACACCGAGGGGACACAGCTGTCACCACCATGGTGACAGGGACACCTCATAGGGTGGCCCTACCTCAGGCTTGGGCCAGAGGTCTGGGTTGTGGTGGGTCCCGTAGATGCTCATCAGGCAGATGACCCCTGGTGGGATGGGAATGGCCACTTTAGGGACAGCAGATGAGGGTGGGTGGTGACACTGGGGACACCCTGGCCATGCCATACCCTTGGGGATGACACGGCCATCACACAGGGGGATGTCCTCGGTGCAGCGCCGGGACACAGCAGTGACAGGAGGGTGCAGCCGCAGGCTCTCCTTGATGCACATGGTGGTGAAGGGCAGCTGGGACAGGTCGTCCCTGGGGACAAGCGGGGGTGGCACCGTGTCCCCGAGCCACATGACCAGGGTGGCCCTGGGGACGTCTCACCATTCAATGTCTGCAGTGTCCCGGCCAGCCAGGAGCTCCTGGACCTGCTGGTGGCATCGCTCCTGGTGCTCAGGATGGCCGGCCAGGTTGTAGAGGAGCCATGCCAGGCCACTGGCCATGGTGTCATGGCCTGTGGGGACACTGGGTGAGTGAGGGGACACTGGAGTGGCTCTTCCCCAGTGGCACCTAGGAGCTCGTGCTCACCCTCAGACATGAAGGTGTCAGCCTCAGCCGCGATGTCCTCATCTGACAGGGTGCGGCCATTCTCGTCCTGCAGGGCCAAGATGGGCCACGGGCCACTGGGGCCACCAGTCTGTGGCCACCTGGGGCCAAATCCCATCCATGGCCACCACCCTATGGCACCACCATCCCACTGGCCACCAGCTCTATGGTCAGTGCTGCCCATGGCCACCACTGTTCCCCTGTGGCCACCAGTCTATGCCCAAGCCCCCCATGGCCACCAGCATCCTGCTGGCCTCTATGGCCAATCCTTCCATGGCCACCACCACTCTCTTGACCACTTTCATGCCCCATGGCCACCACCCCAACCCCACCTTGGTGAGCAGCAGGATGTACTCGCTGGGCCGTCTGCACCAGGGACAATGGGGGGACACTGTGGCCACCAGCATGGATGATAGCAGGACCATTGGGGCCACCAGAATGGCCAACAGGGACAGTGATTGGACAGGATGGCCAGTGGGGACCATGGCAGAGCCAGCACAGCCACCAGGATGGCCAGCAGGGACAATGGTAGGGTCACCAGGGCCACCACGATGGCCAGCAGGGACAATGGTAGGGTCACCAGGGCCACCAGGATGGTGTCATGATCCACTCGTACAAGCAGGGGTCATGATGGTTCGTTAACTGATCTCAGAGTGCAAAAGCAACACGGAAGGGGATTTTGGTATTAATCAAAACAAATGCACCTTTAATTGAGTGCCCACAGCAGATGTGATGGAAGGATTAGAAAGGAGAATAAAGGATAGAGAGAGAGAGAGAGAGAAAGAGGGGAGGAATAGCTGCCAATGGAGAGATGAAACCCTCGTGGTCCAGCCAATAGATCCGTCTTGTCATGTCAGGGAGAATCTCAAAGTCTTGGTTCTATTGTAGTCCTCCACCAAGGGGGGGAACAGGTAAGTCTATTGAAACCACCGAGAGGGAACAGGTAAGTTTGCAGACAGTCCATGTTCTCAGCAGTGAGCGAGACCAATTGTTTTCTCGGTCCAGGGAGCACACCTGCAGGCAACACTTGGCAAACATCTCGCTTCAGTCCGGCCAGCCCCTGTGTTAGAGTTATAGGGGTGTCAGTCTCAGCCCTTGGGAGGGGGCTTCAGTCTCCGTCCATCACAGTGGTCGTGAAGCAGATGAGGGAAACCTCAGAGTGTCTCTTACAGATGATCAGTGGGGACAGGTGACAATCACTTCTGGCAGTGGCTCTCATGGCTGAAGATGCACTTCTGGAGCGTGTCCAGGGTGAGGAGGCTCAGGGGCTGCAGCACCTCCAACTCCACCGGCCCCCACCAGCTGCCACTGCTGCTGCCGCCCACTTACGGGGAAGGGCTGGGTTGGGGAGGGAACAGGGAGGAGATCAGGGACAGGAGAGAGGGGATAAATTGGGGGGTGGGACAGCAGTGGGAGAGGGGGAAGAGTGGGGAGTGGCTGTAGAACAGGGATGTGGTGATGAATGAGGAGTTGGGATTTGGGGGCAGCTTTGTGTTTGGGGTATGGGACAGTACAGAATTTGGGTACAGGACGGGGCTCGGGGTGCAAGACAGGACTCAGGATGCAGCAGTGGGTGCAGGACAGAATTTTGGGTGCAGGACTGTCCTACGGTGACGTTATGATGCTTGTACCCCATCCATGTGTTCTGTTTATGCTGGATATTATGTTCTGTGCCTTCAAGACTCGCTCTGAAGAGTGAAGTTTTGTTTTGGTTTTGTTATCAGCCCCTCCCCCATGGCTGGCAGGACACAGAGACGGGGCAGTACATGGTGCTGCTTTTGCTTTTTGCTTGGCTTTTTGCTTTGCTCTTGCTTTTGTTTCTGCTCATTAGTTAGTTTAGCTAAGCAGTCTGAATTTTTCCCTGGACTGTTTTCCTTTTCCTTTTTTGGAGCCACTCAAACTGCTCCAGACTGGGACCTGGGAAACACCGAGAGTTTGCACCTTGTGGCTGTAGTAGCTGCCCCAGCACCGGAGGGACTGATAAGAGAGCGACCACTCCCAAGAGAGACTTTCTGAATTTGTCATCTTTTTCAGAGTGGTGAAAGAGTGTTGTCACCTGGTATTGTTCATTTTGTGTGCTGGGGGTGCTTTACCTGTTAAATAAACAGGTTCTTTCCACTTCTCTCCAAGGAATCCTTCCCGACCCGGTTGGGGAGAGGGGCTGTGTGTGTTTCCTTTCTGGAGGAGCCCCTTTGGAGGTTTTCTCCCAAATTTGCCCTAAACCAGGACAAAATTTGGCGCCCAATGCATGGGGCTTGAGAGAGAGTGGAAAAAACCCTGTTCTGACTGCATTTTGGTTGCCATTACTCTGTGTTTGTATCAAGCAGTTAATGGCCATGTTTTCTGAATTCATAATGTCTCTTGGGGTGGAGGCTTGCATGCATTTCTGGTCCCTAGGTGCAGAGGATCATTAACGGGACATCACACCATGATTAATATGATAAGTGAAACCAATTTATTACAAAAAGCAAGCCATCTTTACACTGTTCTCTATTGTTCACACCTCAAGCTAATACATGATTGGTTAAATCCTTTTTACGCACGCATTTTGATATTTCAGTTAATTTTAGTTAATCTTTCTTCTTCATGCATCTCGCTGTGGTTTTCTTGTGTGCCTTTGCATCCTGAACCATCTGCTGCTGAGCTTGTTCTTCTCCTTTTGTGTCCTTCAAGGGCATGGTGACCTTACTCAGTTTCTATGAAGGCTGGATTGTGCATATGTTGCATATGTCCATTGTCCTGCAAAAAACCCTCAGCACTCCTCCCAGTGCTTTCTGGTCATTCAAGTGCCCTTCAGCTGACTGGTTTCATGCTTTGAGCTTCAGGGAATTGCCCAATCTTTCTGAAGCTCAAATAAATATCATTTTAGTCAACATCTTAATTGTGTTTATATCTCACAGAATTGCCTTTTCTTTTGTCTTTGTCTGAAACTGTTGCTGTACGGAAATCTCTGGGGGATGGTGGACATGTCAGATGTTCTGGGACATCCCAGAGCACGTGGACCTTGGCTTTGCACAGGAGAGCTCTTCATCCCCTTTCTCTCTTTTCCTCCCTCTGGGCATGGAGGGAGCTCCTGACTTCAGGGTGTGACTTGTGTGTGCAAAGAGCAAATCTGGGCAGAACTGGGGCAGGGAGGGTTTGGGGGGACCTTGGGTCTGTGCTGGGCACTGAAGGTGTTTTCCATTGCTCTGAGGCTGTCTGCTGTGGAAAGTGGATTTAATATCCCACAGAGGAATGACTTTTGCATTTGATGGAGCTGTGCCTTCCCTTGGCTTTGTTGGCTGAAAAGATACAGAGGAGCACACACACAGCTACCAGCTCCTGGATTCCAGCAGTGTTCAGATAGAAATTCCAAGAGGAGGCAGGGTCAAGATGTGTGCTTGCCTTGTGGTCAGCCTTCAATACCCCTTGGTCTCCCTGGGCCCTTCCCCCAGGTGGGCCTTGGGCTCATTTGGTCCCTCAGGAGCTGGGCTGGGGCTGCAGAGGTGGCTGTGGAGCATTGCCTGTGCTGTGCCAGGGACTGGCAGACACTGCTGGGCTGGGAGAGAGGCTCTGGGGGCATTGGGGTTCCAGGGCAGGGCAAGGCTGGACCTGCCCCTTCCTCCCCCAGACACAAAATGTTTCCAGCCAACAATCTCCTCCAGTCTGTCACTACAGGGAATGCTGGAAGTGAAATCCCAATTGTGGCCAGGGGCACCTGGCTGAGAAGGACAGTTCTTTTCCATAGGAAGGAAAGCACAGAGCCTCAGTGTTTGGAAGGCTGGTGAGAGTCTCACTAGGCAAGGCCAGCCAGACTTTTCAGAAATGGCAGATTTTTGTCTGGGAGCAGTCTTTGGATTATGGGAATTTTGGAGGTGGAACCCAATCTCAGCCATGCGTGCCTGGAGAAGTAGGACAGCTCTTTCTCATAGGGAGGAAAGCACACAGCCTTCCCCAGTGTTTTGGGGACAGACGGGAGATGACTCTCCTGAAACCACTGCCTGCCACACTTGTCCTGGCAATATTCCTATGGGAAAAATTTGGAGTTGAAATCCCAGTTCTGGCCATGGGTGTTTAGAAGAGATTGACAGTTCTTTTCCTAGCAAGGAAAGCACAGAGCTGCTGATGAGAGGCAGCTCTTGACATTCCAACATCAGCCAGAGCTGTCCAGTGGCCCCTGGGAGGCCAATCCAGCCAGGCCTGTTCCATGTTCCCTCAGTTCCATGGGAGCCAATGGTCCCTTGCTTCCATGTGTCCCTGAGGTGCCATAATGCCCCCTTGGTGACACGAGGCCCTGAAGGGTCCCAATGGTCTCCAAGGTTCCATCAGGCCCCACAGAGCCATAATGGCCTCTGGGTCCATGAAGCCCCGCTGTGTCACCAAGGCCCCTTGGTTCCATGGGCTCCGGTGGTGCCACAATGATCCCCTTTGTTCCATGAGGTCCCCACAGTGTCACTGTAGTGTCCTTGGACTCACTGGGACTCTCAGTGTGTTCCCAGTCACCCCCAGTATGGTTACAGACACTCCCAGTATATCCCAGTTGCCCTCAGCACACCCACAGTCATTCCCAGTCACATCCACTTGGCCCAGTAAGGTTCCACTTTCCACCAGTATGATCCCAGTCACTCCCAGTGAAGGGAAGGGACCGGGATGGATTGGGACAGGCTGGGATGGACTGGGACACCGGGATACACCAGGATAAACTGGGATACACTGGGATACACCGGGACACACCGGGATATACTGGGATACACCGGGACACACCAGGATATACTGGGATACACCGGGACATACCAAGACACACCAGGATACTCCAGGATACACCAGGACACTCTGGGATTCACCGTGCCCAGCACTGGGACCCACTGGGAGCAGGATCAGGGAACACTGGGACTCAGCAGGGCCAGAACTGGGGCAACATGGATCATAGTGGGACCAACTGGGATTTACTGGGAGTGACTGTAACCATACTGGGGGTGACTGGGAACACACTGAGAGCGACTGGAGTAACTGAGTCTACACTGGGGGCAACTGGGATTGACTGGGACTATGCTGGGGAAGACTGGGGTCACAGTGGATTCCGGCTGGGGTCATACTGGGAGTGACTGGGTCTGTGCTAGGGTGTCGTGGTTTTGGTTTGCTCATTTAAGATCTCTTTAATTTTGAGATTTTTTTGGCTAATGCACTAAAGAATGTGGTGGGTTTGGTGTTGGTTAATTACTAATACACTTATTTTTGGTTGTGAGATAGGATTAGGAGAAAGGTAAAGCAGGCTCAAAACTTTAAAAGGGTAGAAAGAAAAGTTTTAATAATAGTAAGTAAAAAGAAAAAAAAAAGGTAGTAAGAATCAAAGCAAACTTTTTAGAATGCTCCTCCCCACAACTTTTTCTTTCTCACTGACAATGTAAAGAAACTAAACTTAAGATTTCTAGTCAGTTTATTACCTCTCAAAGAGACTTTTTTTAGTTCACTTAGGGACAGAAGTCCCTCTTGATAAAGTTATGGAGACTTTTCTACAAAAGGAAAAAACTTCTCATGGTTCTCAATTTTGTCATGAATAACAACCGCCAGGGGAACCTTGCTATCGTAAAATCTTTCTTATTTCTACCTTATTTCTGCCCTCCCACAGCTTGGAGATGGGCTATGTTGATTGATGGGGTATTATTTTAAAGATGAGCTGTTCAAAGGCAAAAGTTCTCATTATCTATCTCTAAAATCATCATCGTCTCTGGGAGCAGAGATCTTCATTTTTAGAAGCACAAGACTGCGCTCTTTCTTTGTGCAAACTTCTCATGAGATTACAGCTATTTCAACATCTGCTTACTTTAACATAGAAGCCTTTACCTAATATCAATTCAAACACTTTCATTTCCTTATAGTTTTATGTGTTATAAGGGAAAAGAGTCGTTTCTTTATAGCTTACAAGAGGATTTCAGCTCTAAAAACAAAGCATCTTCTCACCCCTCCCATCTGGGACTTACTTACCTTCTTCTTTATTACCTTTAATGTCTTCATCTTGATTTAATATACTTGCGTGTTGTTCTTTTCTCTCACTCAAAAGAAGATTGCAGCACGGAAAAAGTTAACATCACGCCCGAAGCCTACCCACCAATAACTTGTAACAGAAAGCTGTGGCTCAGTTGTGTTCAGATCAGCTTTATAGTTAGTGTTTAGTTTTCTACACCAGCCACAGAAGTCTCTGGTCTCAGCCACGCTAAGAAGAAGAAGAAGCAGCCTGACAGCGAGATCTTCACAGCCACAGCCAGCCCTGCTCTGGCTAAAGCTCCGCAGCCTCCCCTGTCTCCTTGCCCAGCAGCTGCTGAGGCCCAGCGCGGCCAAACCAGAGCCCATGGAGAGAGAAGCCAGCAAGCAGCCCAGAAAATAGAAAAGAAGCCCAGCCTGCAGCAAGACTGCCCAGCCCAGCCCAGACACAGAGCAGAAGCCAAAACCCAGCAGCTCCCTGCTGACCAACAAAGAAAAAAATGTTTCTGAATTTTTTGGCCTTTACCGTATGTGTTTCGCAAAAGCGTGTCTTAGCTTTTCAGCAGCTCAACAGACTGTCAGATGCACAAAAAACTTTGGATCGCTTCCCTAAATTTCCTCCCATTCCAAAAACATAACACAGGGGCCACTGGGAGCAACTGGGATCAGGCTGGGAGGAAATGGGAACAACTAGGACGAAGCTGGGAGCAACTGGGAGCAGCTAGGACCAAGCTGGGAGCAACTGGGATCATCATGGCATCAGAGTAGGATCATACTGGGAGGGACTGGGTCTGTGCTAGAGCCAGCTGGGATCATACTGGGATGAAAATGGAACTATGCTGGGATAAACAGGATCATACTGGGAGCAACTGGCACCACACTGAGGGTGACTGGGATCCTTCTGGAATCATGCTGGAAGTGACTAGGATCAGGCTGAGGGCAACTGGGACCACGGTGGAGCAAGTGGGATATACAGGAAGTGACTGGAATCATGCTGGAGGTGACTGGGAGTGGCTGTGAGCAAATGGAATCATACTGGAAGCTACTGGGAGCAACTGGGAGTGAGTGGAAACACATTAGGGACAACTGGGATGTACTGGAAGAGACCAGGAATGACTGGAATCACAAAAGAACCATAAAGGAAGTTACTGGAATAATACTGGGAGTATCTGGGAGTGACTGGAATCCTACTGGGAGTGACTGGAATCATACTGGGTGACTTGGAGTGACTGGGACCATACTGGGGGCAAACGGCACCGTACTGAGAGTGACTGGGTTCATCCTGGAGTCATACTGGGAAGGACTTGAACCATACTGGGAGGGCCTGGAACTATAATAGGGGGGAATGGAAACACCTGGGATCATACTGGGATCATGCTGGGCGTGACTGGGATGATACTGGGATCACACTGAGTGTAACTGGAAGTGACTGGGAGCCACAGGGCCCATGCTGGGAGTGACCTGGGGGGAACTGGGGTAACTGGCCCAGCTGGGGCTCAGGGTTGTTCTCCCCCTGGGCTGCCCTGCGTCCTGCTGCTGTCCCTGGCCTCACAGAGCCGAGGGACAGGGGACAACTGAGGGACAGGAGACAGGGGCAGGGACGTGGAGAGGTAGAAGGGAATTCCAGGGGGTCCTTGAGCCCAGGAAATGGGAGTCCAGGGTTTCCCAAAAAGGGGGGACCAGGGTGGGGACACTCAGGATGTTCAGGAAGGGGCAGTTCAGGGGGTCTCTGGTTTTGCACAAAGCTGGGGCTGGGGGCTGGGAAAGGCAGGAATGGGGGTCCAAGGCATTCCAGGGCGTCCCAGGGTCAAGCCAATGGCCAGTCCGGAGGCTGGGAGCCATGGGGTGGCCAGGAAAAGGGGAGCAGGGGGTCCTCATGTCCAGAAATGGGGTGTGAAAAATGCCTGTATTTTATGATTGGCTTTTCGCAAATATTAAATGAATATTATATGTGTTGTGTTAGAAAGCAATGCTGTATTAATTTTCTTCAGTACTGTGTTAAATATAGTTTTAGGTTATAAAAATTGTTAAAATAGAAACGATGCTATGTAAGATGCTTTGTTTAAAAGAAAGGACTTGCAGCGAGATAGCAGCCACAGGACACCGAGATCTTTCAGAGAAAAAGAATTTATGGCCTTCTTATTGGAAGAAACAAACTTCTTCCCACCTTGGAGGCGCTATTAGGATTAGAGGGAAGAAGTTGACACTGATCAGACAGAATCTTGTGTTTGAATGGAATTTATGCATCATGTATGAAGTGTATGAATGTGCAACGGGCTATTGTTCTTAAGGGTTAATCCTTTGCTAACGGGTGTCCTTTTTTGGGCCCATGATGCCCAGAAAAAGGTACCCGGACGTCCGTAACTCTTTGTTTTTCTTGTCTCATATTGTCTTAATTCAATTTGTCCAAATTGTTATTACTCTAATTGTGTTACTATATAACCATCTTATTACTATTAAACTTTAAAAATTTTAAAAACAAGTGATTGGCGTTTTTCACAATTTTGGTAGCAGAGGATGGTTACTAACACCTCGCTGCCGGTGCTTTAGGAGAGTCAGAGGGGGGAAGGCGCGCCCTGCCCTCTTTGGCAGCCTCGCTCTGTTTCCCTTGGGGTGACCGACAGACGCAGGTTACGATCAGTGGACAAAAAGAGGCAATAAAACAAATAAAAGGGAAAAAGGCTCCCTACAACCGCGGTAATTGGCCCCCTAAGACTAGTAGTGCGCAGGAAGAACCCGGGAAGGAAAAAGGATTGGTAAGTATTTCTCGGGGGGGCAGGTACGGGGGGATGAATCTGTGTGAATGAGAGGTGGGCTGGTTACCCCAAACCTGCCAAGTGAGTGCTGGAGGCTCCCATGCTGCGTTTTCGTCTTTTTGCGAGAAAAGCGGCCAGTAAAGAGACGAAGCGATTCATAAGAGAGTGAGAGAATCCCCCGAGGTAACTGGGACTGGGTGTCAGGGAGGGGTTGGACCCCTCGGAGGTAGGGAGCAAGGTTTCCTAGCCCAATCCACTAGGAAACGGGACAGGAGGGGCCCCTAAAACCTGCTGGGTTGAGGGATTTCTATTCCAAGAGCATCCAAGAGCAGGGTTGAGCAGAATTCTGTCGGAGTGAGGATATGCCCAAGAACACTCAGGGTGGGACAACACAGCTAGATTGGGGGATGAAAATTTTGCCCAACAGTAGCCGGGGTTGGACAACACAGCTAGATTGAGGGATGAAAATTTTGCCCAACAGTAGCCGGGGTTGGACAACACAGCTACATTGAGGGAAAAATTTTTGCCTAACAAGATCCAGGGTTGAACAACACAGCCGGATTGAGGGATAAAAAAATGCCCAAGAACATCCAGGGTTGGACAACACAGTAAAACAAATTAAATGTCGATGAGCATCTGTAGTTGTACCACACCGCTGGGTTGAGGGACAGAAAATGCCCAAGAGCATCTGGGGTTGAACAGCACAGCTGGATTGAGGGAAAAATACCCAAGAGCATCTGGAGTTGGACAACACGGCAGGATTGAGGGAAAAATTGCCCGAGAGCATTTGGGGTTGGATAACACAGCTGGGTTGAGGGATATCCAATAGCACCGGGACTGGCCAGTAACACCTAAACTTGTAATAGGTGATGTGAAAGTGAAAGGTACCTTATTATTGTTTTGTGGTGTGTGAGAGTGAGACACACACAAAGTCAGCCTCAACTTCCCGGGCAGGTGGGAAGGGGGAGGCAGTGGAAAGAGGAGTGAGTGACCTGCGAACCAAGCCAGTGTTCCCTGGGTGTGTGAGGGGCCATAGCTGAAGAGTGTGAAAGACACGCAGACAGCCTCACAGGGGATCGGACACCAGAGGCAGCAGAGTCAGGGCCCTTCTAGGGGGCCTGGTGACACTGAGACCTGGAGGTAAACCCCAAAGCGAAAGGGGGGACCACAAGGAGCCGTGATTTTCTAGCAATAAGGATCCACTTTGTGTCTTGGGAGAGTGAAGGAATGTGTGAAAGTGAATGAGAAATAAAAGTGAGTGAATGTAGACGAATGAAAGTATAGGTAATGTCGATTGTGCATTTTGAGCCTTACCATATCTCCTTGGAGGGATTGTATTGAAAAGCAGTGTGAGAAAAAGATTTTCGGGTGTAAGTAGTTGAAAGAAAAGTGGTATTTAAGTTGTTAGTAAAAAGTGAAAAACGGAAGCAGGGGACGAATAGATAGAATATTGAAAAATGAGACAGAAATCCAGTAATGTGAATACAGGAAAAGAAAAACAGGAAAAAAATTACCAACAGAAATACCACAAGATAGCACTTTGGGAGTTATGTTAACAAACAGAAATACACCTCCTTGCAAAATACAGGGTATGCAGAAGTTAATGAGAAAAAACATGCAAACTTGTGAATTATATACTTAAAAAGAGCATTAGAAAATTTAACACAAAAGAAAGGAGTTATATATCGATTCAAGGTATGCCTTGGGAGTAGGACATACCTTAAGAAAAATTTAAAAAGGGAGATTACTTAATTAAAGAAGAAAAAGATTAGTACATGAGAAACTTATTTTCGAGGTTTTAGAGGCATTAAATTTACCTAAGAGAGATAGCAATAGTACATATTAAAGGACACCAAAAGGTAAAGACCTAGAAATAAGAAGAAATAAAAGAAATAATTGGCAGATCAAGAAGATAAAGATGCAGCAGAAAATAGAGCTGAAAGAGTTAATATTAACTCCAAATGAAGAAATGAAGAAAAAAAAAAAAAGGGGGGGGGAATTAAAACAAGATCATGGCGAACAAGATAAATCTGGGAAATAGAAACATCTTGATATGGAAGACAATTAGATAATAAAACGCTCACTAGGGAATAACAGAGGACATGTATCAAAAAAAGCCCGGTGGGATACTCAGGCTTTGGGTGATCATTTTTTTAAAAGAATTATGGGTGCACTGAGACTTTAAGAGTAGAAAAACAAGTACCTGAAACATGTATAATTTGTCAAAAGATAAATTAAAGGGTGATAAGAAAAACAATATGAGTAGGTCGTGAGTTAGCTCATCTACCATTTCAAAGTATCTAAGCAGAAGTTTAGATTTGTTAAGCTCTGGATTTATTTGTAAAAACCGTTTAATCCAGAAGAAAAAGAGAATACCACATGCTGGGGAGGGGGGAGGCTGTAAGAAAATAACATTTTTGAAAGGCAATAAAAGCAAAACGGGGAAAGTATAAAGCTGAGAACAAATTACCTCACCCATTCCCGTTCGTTCCCCCACTCGTTCGCAGCTGCACCACCCCTCCCAGCCCCTGTGCCAGCTCCGGCAGAGTCCGTCTGTCCCGGTCCGTCTGTCCCGGTCCGTCTGTCCCTGTCCGTCTGCCCGGGTCCGTCTGTCCCGGTCCGTCTGTCCCGGTCCGTCTGCCCGGGTCCGTCTGTCCCGGTCCATCTGTCCCGGTCCATCTGTCCCAGTCCGTCTGCCCGGGTCCGTCTGTCCCAGTCCGGCCGCCTGGCCCGTGGTCTCTCCGCAGTTCGTGCCGGGGCTGGGGGTCTGTCCTGCCCTGTGCACCGTGGTCACCCCGCTGACCGCACCGAGGGGGGTCCCGTCTGTCCCGTCTGTCCCGTCTGTCCCATCCCCGGCTGCCCTGGCTCTGTCGGCTCCCGCCGCTGCAGCCGGGGTCAGTCCCGGCTTTGTCTGTGCCGGATCAGCCACCGTGAGCCGCGTGGGGGCGATCCCCGCTCCAGCTCGGCCTGCACCGAACGGCCCCGCGGGCGATCCCGGCTGCAGACCCCGTCTTTGGAGCACCCAGACCCTGAGCTGGGCCGATCCCCTCGGGCCATCCCAACCACAGATCCCGCCTTTGGAGCACCCAGACCCTGAGCTGTGCCGATCCCCTCGGGCGATTCCCCCTGCAGACCCCGCCTTTGGAGCACCCAGACCCTGAGCTGTGCCGATCCCCTCGGGCCATCCCAACCACAGACCCCGCCTTTGGAGCACCCAGACCCTGAGCTGTGCCGATCCCCGCGGGCGATCCCAACCACAGACCCCGCCTTGGGAGCACCCAGACCCTGAGCTGTGCCGATCCCCTCGGGCCATCCCGGCTGCAGACCCCGCCTTCGGAGCACCCAGACCCTGAGCTGTGCCGATCCCCGCGGGCCATCCCGGCTGCAGACCCCGCCTTCGGAGCACCCAGACCCTGAGCTGTGCCGATCCCCGCGGGCGATCCCAACCACAGACCCCGCCTTGGGAGCACCCAGACCCTGAGCTGTGCCGATCCCCTCGGGCCATCCCGGCTGCAGACCCCGCCTTTGGAAAACCCAGACCCTGAGCTGTGCCGATCCCCTCGGGCCATCCCAACCACAGACCCCGCCTTTGGAGCACCCAGACCCTGAGCTGTGCCGATCCCCTCGGACGATCCCAACCACAGATCCCGCCTTTGGAGCACCCAGACCCTGAGCTGTGCCGATCCCCTCGGGCGATTCCCCCTGCAGACCCCGCCTTTGGAGCACCCAGACCCTGAGCTGTGCCGATCCCCTCGGGCGATTCCCCCTGCAGACCCCGCCTTTGGAGCCCCCAGACCCTGAGCTGTGCCGATCCCCTCGGGCCATCCCGGCTGCAGACCCCGCCTTTGGAGCCCCCAGACCCTGAGCTGTTCCGAGTTCTCCCGTCCTGCCCTGAGCTCCGTTCCCTCGGTAACCACAGCTCCGGCTGCTCAGGGAAACTCTCTAAAGGAATCGCTTTATCGAAACACTAAAAGTTCAGTTAGAAGAAAGCCCTCTCCTGATTCTTCCTAAAAATACGAGAGGAAGACTATAGAAGATAAACAAACTTAAGAGAAATATGAAAATGGTCCTAGTAAGCGGAAGATCTGAAAATCTTTGAAGAGATGAGTACAGAGGAAGAATAGAGAGGTCATAAGCTCTAATTTTTTTGAAGGACAAATACCATCTAGAGCCTGTGATAACTTTAAAAGTGTGTCCCCAAGAAGAAGAGCAATTAGAATTTGTAATAGACACAGGGGCAGATAGAACCTGCCTGTTAAATATTCCAAAAGAGTATAGTCTGAACAAACATATAGTAAAAGTAACAGGGGCAATAAAAGAGAAAGTTTTACATTTCTAGTCATTAAAGATGTAGTAATTGAAGGAAGAAACTAAAATTTGGATGAGAAATGTCTTATTGGTCCCAGGGGCAGGTAGCAATTTATTAAAGAGAATCTTACGAGTGCAATTAAAATTAAGAGTTATATCAGAAAATGAGAATATGACAGTTAGAGTTCTAAAATTAAGCCAAGAATATGAAGAAAATAAAAATCAACAAAGAAGTTTAGGCTAGAGAAAGAAATAGAAGATTAAATATCGACCCCATAAGATTTACAATTCAGAGAGAAGATTGTCCCATACGTCTACGTCAGTACCCTGTATCTTTAGAAAGACGAGAAAGTTTGAAGCCAGTAATAGAAGGACTAATAAAAGATGAGGCATTAGAACCTTGTATGTCTCTTCATAATATCCCTATTCCCCCAGGAAAGTCTAATAAGAGTTATAAACTAATACAAGATTTAGGAGAAGTTAATAAAAGAACTCAGACTCATTACCCAGTAGTAAAATATTTTAGACACTTAATAAATAAAAGTAGCTAGAAACCCAACCATGAGAAAATTGCAAGAATTTTATTCCTTCTCCCTCCCTTTGCAAAGAGGGAGATCAGAAAATTACCTAGACTACTGAAATATTACAGATTATAGATTGAGAGGTACACACAAGTAGCAAAATTTGTGTATGAAAAATTGACAGAAAGAGATGATATAAAAGAGACCAATGAAGATATTGTTAAATTAAAAGAGTTAAGTTAAAACTAGTCTAAGTACCAGCTTTAAGCTTACCCTCGTTTGAAAAATCCTTTATCATTTATACATAAATACAGAAAAGAGAGTAGCCCAAGAAATTTTAATTCAGGAGTGAGGAAGAGTAAAAAAAAATATCTAGTCGCTTATCTATCAAAGATGTTAGACCCAGTAAGCCACAGCTAGCCAGTGTGTATTTAAGCTATAACAGCTACTGCAATCCTAGTAAAAAACATTGTAAGCTTACATTTGGAAGTAAATTTGTTAGGTTCACCTCGTACCGTCTGAGGTGTGTTGAATCAAAGAAAAAGTAACAAAAGAAGAAAAAGAGAAGTTGATGTAGAGAAGTGGTTAGCAAACTCTGAGATGTTAGCATGTAAAGTGATGACTTCTTGGTGCTAGAAGACAGCAGAAGTGTGAATGCGAGTTTTTTGCATGAAAGACAAGAAAGTGTCTTAACACATGGTTGTTAAGAAGTTATTCAATTCCGAACTGAAGTTCAGAAAGGGTTTAGCAGAACGGGCCCTCCCTGAAGAGAGAAGAGGATAAGAAAGAAAGAGAAAGAAAAAGAATCTCAGGAGCACCCGGGGACGCCGAGTTTGGGGTTGTCAAGGCTGGGAGGTGTCTGAGCGCTCCCTACGAGCGGCGGGGTCTCGGGGGCTGCGGCAGGGACCGATCCATGGAGGTGACCCGGGCGGTGCCGGCAGCAGAGGACACAGGTTTGCGGCCAGGAGCGGGCTGGCTCCGGGGCGGAACTGCCGGGGGGCTCCCAGACTGTCGGGGTGCCGAGTCCAGGATGGCAATGTCAGCCCGGTAAGTGGGCCGAGAGAGAGAAGGGAAGAGAGAGAGGAGAAGAGAGAGAGAGAGAGAACAAGAGAGAGAGAAGGAAAGAGGAAGAGAGAGAAGAAGAGAGAGAGAGACAGGGGGCAAGACAGACCCAGGGCAGCCCCAGGGTCCCCATGCCCGTGGCTGCTCTCCCCTGCTCCGGCCCTGCAGCCAAGGGGCAGCGCTAGGGGAAGGGCGAAGAACAGCACTGACAGCAAGGCTGTGAAAAGAGGGGCAGGGGGGCCAGCACTAAAAGATGAAATCAAAGCAGAGATTGCTGACTCTCCAAACCTCACAAAGCGGTTTGTTTTTCTTAAGTAAGATGTTTTTTGGGTTTTTTTTTTTTTCCTTTTTTGTTTTTTGCTTGCTGTTAAAGAGTTGGGTTTCTTTCCTGAAGAATAGGTTTGTAAAGCTAAACAATTAAATGCTCCCCCAAAAGTAAAAAGTAATAGATGTAATACATCTCGTGTTAAAATTGGTCTAGCTTTTCTATTTAACTAACTGTAACTCACAGAAAGAAGAATTTGCCTCTGCAGCTATTAGCACAGCTGCATAGGAGAAGAGGCTGCTATGGAGAAAGCTTATAGCTAAACCCAGAAAGTTTGGGAAAAAAACCCACGAATGGTAAAAGTTAATGCAATATTATCTTTTTTTTATTACAATGCTATTAAGAAGTCCTTTCCAGGTACTACTGAAGCAACAACCAGAATCACAGAAAGAAGGTGAATTTCATGCCAGCAGAATCAAAGGACTTGTGAAGAAACCTGAAAAATGGACTATCACATGTAAACCGGGTGATACTGAACTGACTTTCCAATGGGATCTGAGTGGTAATAGTCTGGGAAAACCCAAATTATCCAAGAAATATACAAAGAATAACACTGAATTAAGAAATAAGACAACGCTTATATCACTGGTTTCGAGCACTGCCTGAATAAAACATCTCCTTGGGAAGGAATACCTCAGACAGAAGGATCAAGACTGTTTTTGTATTCTGACCTTAGCCTGAGAATTGTACAGGGGAGAAGGGGAATTGCCATTTCCATTAGTAAACTTTATTTGATTCATTCCAATACTGGACATGCTAGCTGGGTTATAAGTAAAGGCTTAAATTGTGAGAGTAATTAGTATTGTAGTTCACAAAATTTATGCTCTTATTGCAAAAAGTGTTATAGTAATAACTTAGTTTTGTGGATGTAATAACTTAGTAATGTGGAATTATTAGTGCCTGTTGAATGAGAGATACCTGAGGAACAGTAGGAGACCACAGTTAAAGAGTGTTAAAAACAATTTGCCTGGAAATTAGTTAAGAAAATACAGGGCAAGACCAGATTGGCCTCTGTATTTCACCACCGAGAAGATCAAATACAGCTGCTGTGGGTTGGAACCTCACAGGCATGGGAGGTGGGAGTATAAGCCGTTCTGGCCCTCTGTTATTCCTGTCTCTGGCACTCATTTGTTGTCTTTTCCCTTTCGGGATACCAGAAAGATCGTGTCAAAAATGCTACAGAAAGCATCACATAGAAAGAAACCAAAGTTCCTCCTTTATTACACACACCTATGTCAACAGCCACTGTTATAACCCATCCAAATTAAGAACCCCTAGGCAAAATGGAGTAAATTATTAGATTACAAGAAACTTAGGAAAAAGTGGTAATAGATTTAGAATTGAATGTCCAAAAAGAGAGAGATGGATTTGTTTTACATTTAATCTTGAAGATACGGTTCAAGATTTGGTAAAAAAAACAAATAACAAACGAAAAGGTAAAACCAGCACAGCAATCTAACTCTGTATTGACTCCAAATTATCTGTTGAATCGTATTACAAGACTCCAAGCAGTTATAGAAATGATAGCAAATAAGGCTGCTCAAGCATTAGAGTTAATATCAAGCCAGCAAAGCCAAACAAAAACTGTGGTGTATCAGAATAGGTTGGCTTTAGACTATTTATTGGCCAAAGAAGGGGGTGTTTGTGGAAAGTTCAATATATCAGATTGTTGAAAATTGATGACCACAAAAAAGTCATTCTAGAAAAAGCAAAAGAAATCAAAGAAGAAAAATATATAAGCATATAATAACCCAGATTCCAGTCCAAAAATTAGAAAACAATTTTAAAATCTAGCTGGTGGGGTAATGTACTAGAAGAAATTAAGATCTTTCATTTTTTGTTACAACTGTTTTTATATTTCTTACTCGCGTAATCCCGTTTTATTTTGCCAGCATAGCCCAGAAGATGCAAGTAGATAAAAATATTGCTCAAGCCAAATGATTTACAAAGAATAAGAGTGGGAATTGTGAAAAATGCATGTATTTTATGATTGGCTTTTCGCAAATATTAAAATGAATATTATATGTGTTGTGTTAGAAAGCAATGCTGTATTAATTCTCTTAAGTACTGTGTTCAATATAGTTTTAGGCTGTAAAAATTGTTAAAATAGAAACTATGCCATGTAAGATGCTTTGTTTAACAAGAAGGGCTTGCAGCGAGATAGCAGCCACAGGACACCTAAATCTTTCAGAGAAAGAGAATTTATTGCCCTCTTATCAGAATAAACGAACTTCTTCTGACCTCGAAGGCGCTGTTAGGATTAGAAGGAAGAAGCAGACACTGACCAGACAGAATCCTGTGTTTGAATGGAATTTATGCATCATGGATGAAGTGTATGAATATGCAACGGGCTATTGTTCTTAAGGGTTAATCCTTTGTTAACGGGTGTCCTTTTTTGGGCTCGTGATGCCCAGAGAAAGGTACCCGGACGTCCGTAACTCTTTGTTTTTATTGTCTCATATTGTCCTAAACATTTTATTACTATTAAACTTTTAAAATTTTTAAAAACAAGTGATTGGCGTTTTTCACAGGTCCCTTTTCCTTAGCGCGCGGTTTTCGCGCAGCATTCGCAGCCGCCGTCCCCTCCCACCGCGCCTTTGCCGCTCAGGCAGATAAACTGTATTCCAATTCTCGACGACATCCACCAGTTTTGGATTTGCACGGGAGGTATTTAAAAAAGCGATGCAAAAGTTTTAGCTACTAAAAGCTGTACAGCTTCTGAGACAGTAAAGAAGAAATTAAATCCCAAACAAGAGAAATAAAGAAATGCCTTAATCTTAAAGCTAAAACCCTCTGGTAAAACTATGGAAACAAGACTTTTTTCTCTAAGACTTAAAGGTACGGAGAGATATAGTTGTAATTAATATCAAACAGAAGACTCCACAGCAAAGCAAACAAATATTAAAGTCACTGTAATCCTATAAGAAGTTGAAATGGAGAGAAGAGTAATAAAATTATGTGCCTCCAAGAACAAAAATCTCTGTTCAGAGTGGGCACAATGGGAGGCCGGGCCGCCAGCTCCGCGTCTTTCGGCGTGGCCCCGCTCCCCGCAATGCCGTTGTCCGCAGCCTCCTCCCCGCCGCCCCTGCCCCCGGACGGCCGCACTCCAAGCCGCCCCTGCCGCTGCCCGCGCTCCTGAGAGCGACACTGCCGGCCCGGCTCGTGGCGGCCTCGCCCCTGGACAGGGAGCTGCGGCTGCTGCTGGCCCGGGGCAGCTGCGGCTCGGAGTCCGCCTGCCGAGGGGCGAGAAGCAGCAGCCCCGGGCTGCTCACCATTGTGCCCCGCATGATTCCCTGCCCCGGCGCCTCGGAGCCCGGGCACACCGAGCGCCGGCACGGCCGCTGCGGCTCCCTGCCTGGGCACACGGAGAAACCCGGCACATGGAACTCGCCAGAAACCCGAGCTGAGGCAAAACTGACCGCGAGTCGCACCTGTGCTGAAGCCGCTTCCCAGCTTTATTATAGGCTTGCCGGGCTCTGGGCGCGACAGCCGCCGCGCCTCCAGTCTAATGGGCGCGATTCGTACCCCCTCACTGCTACACGGACAGCGTCAGTGTGGGAGGGATTTTGGCCGACCTGAGCAATCGGCGGCGGGAGCGCAGCCAATCGCGGATCGGCGGCTCCCCCGCCGCGCCCCGGCGCTCGCCGCTGCCTTCTCCGGGATCGGTTCCTTCACCGTTCCGGCGCCTCCCGTCGCTGCCAGCCCGGATTCGGGGATCAGAACCCGAGTCCCGTTGGCCCGGTGAGCGCAGTGCAAACCCCCTGCGGTGGCGGCAGGCGCGGGGCTGCCCCGCCGAGCCCCGAGCCCCGGGCGGGTCCAAGCTCGGCTTTCCCCGCTCGGCTTTTCCCTCGCTGCCGCCGGCGCTTTCCCCGCTCCCGGGGCTCGGCTTTGCCCGGCGGCTCCGCTTGGCCCCGGCCGAACTCACTGCCCCCCGTGGCTCCCCAACCCTGCGGCGGGGCGAACCCCCGGCATTTGCCGAAGGGCTCTGACTGCCCCTGGCTACTGAAGCCTCACGCTCCGTGTCCTGGAATGCCGTAAACATGTCCTGAAATGCTTTTCTAAAGTTCATCTTGAGTTTTTCGTGAGCTCTGATTTCTCTGAGAATTGTTACTGGAGAGATTCAAAGCAGTAAATCCAGTCCATTGTCATTATCATTATCATTATCATTATCATTATCATTATCATTATCATTATCATCATTATGTGCAGAACAACAAAATCGAATTCCTTTAACAGAAATGCTGATAACATTTACCATATGCTGTTACACTAAATACAATCTCGAGAAGGTCCCAGTTTGTTGGACAGTTGCCAAATTCTACGTTGTTATTTCTTTCAGTATAACTGCCCTTTAAAAGATGGAGGAAATTTATGGTTCCTTAAAATTTGCAGCTACCATGTTTTCTCAATGTTAAATTACATAGGGTCAAGGTATTTCTTACACTTTCTGATCGCTCCAGTAAATCCATCAGGCCACTATTTCAGCCACGCTTGGTTCACATTTTCAGTGCCTTTTGGTATTAATAGCATCAGACTAAGGTACATTTTGTAGAACCCAGAACTTTTAAGGATATTTATTGCTAGTTCAGTTCTGTTTTATTTGAATATGATTTTAGCAATGTTCAGATTAAGCAAGGTTAGATCTGAGTAATGTTACCTTTATTACTCTATTGAGTTAATTTTTTACTAATCTTTCATGTTAAGGTGGATTTCTGTCAGATTTGAATGTTGCTGAGTTTGGACAAGATCAGGTTTCAGTCTTCTTCCCTTTAAGCCATTTCATGTTTTATTTCAGTTTTAAGATCAGTTTCTATTGAGTATGAAAGATGCTACTTTAAATTCTCTTAAGTGTACCTCGAATGGTACTGAGTTGACACTGAATTACACTGCAATTAATTTTAAGGCCTAAGTTAATTTTCTTTAAATATGTTTGTTTACATTGCAAGATGTGGTTCTTTTCTTCTAGAGAAAAGACAGATCCCACTGAAACAGCTGTGATGAAACACTGATAAACACCTGCTTTTGGATAGAAGAAGACACAGTTTGTTGGGCCCTTGATCCTCTCACAGGTTGCACAGGTGTCAGTGCTGCACTGCCTGGCAGGATCATTGATTGTGATCTCTTCTGGTTTATCATCCACAGATAACACAGGAGAGTGGATGGTTGTTCCACATTGTGGCTGTTATCCATTGTAAGCTGTTCAGTGTTTCATTGTATGGATACAGGAATGCTGGAAGAATATTGTCTCCAATTCCTGAGACAGTCACTGCTGATAGATTGCTTCCATCATGTGAATTCCCTCATTTTTATATCAGGCATGTTTCATAAGACATCATTGTGGAGAGTTTTGTCAAAGAGTGGTTTGAGGAGAGAGAACACAGCCGAATTAATTTGGTAGAGATGTCCTACCTAGGGCAGAGGCCTTTTTGCAGGCAGGGTGTCTGTTGGGAATTTAGCTGGCTAGAGAATGGAAAAGTACAAGGCCGCGGTTAATTCCAAATCTTGCACCTGCAAAGACAACGTGTTCTTGGGCCTGGCGGAGGATGATAAAGAAATGGACAGCGAGGTGTGAGACGTAGAGAACGTAGGCCCAAAGGAATGAGGATGAGTTAATGGTATAGTCTAACCAATAGATTGCTTGGCTTACGGAATATTCATGAGCTCATTATTTGCTGTATAAGTGTTTGATGCTTTCTTCAATAAACTGGACCTGTGATGAACCAGCTGGTGTCCGTGTCCCCTTCCTTCGACAAATGGTGACCCCGACGTGACCCCTCGTCTCGAACGAAAAGAAAAAGGGGGAGAGAGCACACCACGGTCGAGGAAGTTTGTTAGGAAATTTAGCAGACTAGAGACTGGAAAAGTCCAAAGCCGTGGCCAATTCCAAGTCCTGCACCTGTGAGACGGCGCGTCCTTGGGCCTGGCTGCAGTGGGATAACACACAGCGGCAGGGACACGAGAAAAGCGAGATGGAACCCCTGAGGAATGGGGAAGAGTTCATGGAATGGTTTAACCAATAGATTGCTTGGCTTACGGAATATTCATGAGCTCATTATTTGCTGTATAAGTGTTTGATGCTTTCTTTAATAAACTGGACCTGTGGTGAGCCAGCTGGTGTCCTGGTCCCCTTCCTTCGACACCCAAAAATTTCAAAAAAATAATAAAAAAATCCCACAAATCTCCCAAAAAATCTCCCAAAAAATCTCCCAAAAAATCCCCAACAATCCAAAAAAATCCCACAAAATTCCCAAAAATTCCCAAAACATCTCCCAAAAAATTCCCAAAAAATCCCCAAGAATTCCCAAAAATCCCCAAAAAATCCCCCAAAATTCCCAAAAAATTCCCCAAAAATCCCAAAAAAATCCCCCAAAATTCCAAAAAATTTCCCAAAAATTCCTAAAAAATCCCCCAAAAAATCCCCAAAAATTCCCCCAAAAATCCCCAAACAATGCCAAAAAATCCCCAAAAAATCCCCAAAAATTCTCCCCAAACCCGCAAAAAATCCCCACAAAAATTCTCCCAAAAAATGCCCCCAAAAATTTCCAAAAAATCCCCAAAAAAATCCCCCAAAAATTTCCAAAAAAGTCGCCAAAAATCCCCAAAAATTCCCATAAATCTCAAAAAAAATTCCCCAATTTTTTTTTAAAAATCCCCAAAAAGTCTCCCAAACCAATCCCCCAAAATTGAAGATAAATCCCAAAATATTCAATGTATTCCCCCCAAAAATTAAAAAAAAATCTCCTCCAAAGCTCCCCAAAAATCCGAAAAAAATTCAGAAAATGCCCCAAAATTCCCAAAAAAATCCCCCAAAAATCCCCAAAAAATCCCCCAAAAATTCCCCAAAAAACCCCCCAAAAATGCCCAAAATTCCTCAAAAAATCCCAAAAATTCCTCAAAAAGATCCCAAAAAATTTCCCAAAAATTCCAGAAAAATCCCCAAAAAATCCCCCAAAAAATCCCAAAAAACTCCCCCAAAAATCCCGAAAAGATCTCCAAAAAAATGCAAAAAAAAACAAATCCAAAAAAATTCCCCAAAAATTCCCTAAAAAAATCCCCCAAAAATCCCAAAAAATTCCCCAAAAATTCCCCCCAAAATTCCCCCAAAAAACCTAAAAATTCCCAAAAAATTCCTCAAAAATTCCCCAAAAAATCCCCAAAAATTCCTCAAAAAAATCCCCCAAAAATCCCAAAAAGATCCAAAAAAAATCTCCAAAAATTTCAAAAAATCCCAAATATTCCCCAAAACTTCCCCAAAAAATCCACAAAAATTCCCCCCAAAAATCCCAAAAAAATTCCCCAAAAAATCTCCAAAAAATCCTCAAAACTTCCCAAAAAATTTCCAAAATCTCAAAAATTCCCCCAAAATTCCTTATATTTCCCCCAAAAATTAAAAAAAAACCATTTCCTCCAAAGTTCCCCAAAAATCCCAAAAATTCCCCAAAAATTCCCCAAAAATTCCCCCAAAAATCCCCAAAAAAATAAAAAAAATTCCCACAAATCTCAAAAAAAATCTCCCAAAAATCTCCCCAAAAATCCCAAAAGTTTCCCCAAAAATCCCCCAAAATCCCCCCAAAATTCCCCAAACTTCCCCCAAAAATCCCCCAAAATTCCTCCAAAAAATCCAAAAAAATCCAGAAAAAATCCAAAAAAATCCCCAAAAATTCCCCAAAAATCCCCAAAAAATCCCAAAAAAATCCCCCAAAAATCCCCCAAAAATTTCCGAAAATCCCCAAAAAATCCCAAAAAAATCCCAAAAAAATTCCCAAAATCCCCAAAAAATCCCCAAGAAATCCCAAAAAACCCAACGAATTCCCCAAAAAATCCCCCAAAAATTCCCCAAAAAATCCCCCAAAATTCCCAAAATTCCAAAAAAAATCCTAAAAATCCCCAAAAAATTCCCCGAACTTCCCCAAAAAATAAAAAATTTCCCAAAAAATCCCTAAAAAAACCCAAAAATGCCCCCAAAAATCCTAAAAATTCCAAAAAAATTCCTAAAAAATTCCCCAAAAAATCCCGAAAAAATTCCTCAAAAATCCCCAAAAGATCCCAAAAAATTCCCAAAATTTCAAAAAATCCAAAAAATTCCCCAAAAATTCCCAAAAAAATCCCCAAAAATTCCCCCCAAAAATCCCCAAAATTCGATAAAAATTTCTCAAAATTCCCAA